>NC_143517.1:45308639-45460178 GCF_031878675.1 Megascapheus bottae
AATGGTCTATAAATTAAGAAGTGATACTTAATCATCTTTTAAAAATTGTTCTCATTTTAACCTTCCTTTTACTGCAGTCTGGCTCCTGAATCTAGTTCCTTTCTATATAGACATTGCAAGTTTTAAACAAAATTTTACTTGGTAAGCTGAGAGCCTTTTGTCTATATATCCAGCATTTTGTAAGAAAAGATATATTGGACTTCTTAAGAAATTTTCAAGGACTAATTATTATTACACATAATTTAAAATGCTTATGTTAACATCAAATACCCAATGTTTCATATAACTGGTCATGTTAACTGATCATGTGAAAGCCACTAACCAGGATTTTCTGGAAAGACAATTGACTTCAAAGCTCTGGGACTATAAGAGTATCGAAAGGGTAAGCAGAGGAGGAGAGAAGTCTTTACTATGCAATAGTTATAGTCAAGATTAAACCAGAAAGGAAATGTTCGTTGAGGCTATCGTAACAGTGGGAAAAAATATAAACAACTTTCCTCTAGACCATTCTGTTCACACTAAGTTTTCCTGTTATTTTCCATTTCTTTACCCTACTAATACTTCGGAGGTATTGAGGTGGTTTGAGATTTCTTATTTACTGCTTATTTGCTGATTGTCACTGTATGAACTGGTTCTCTCTCTTCTGTCATAAAATCTCACAGAGAACATGACTTATGAAAAGGACTGGATAAATATTTATTGGTAGATAGAAGGGAGATTGATTTTTATTTATCTTCGTGGCTTGGCGATTTCTTCTATATCTTTTGTTCCCAGTTTTTCATAATAGGACATGTTGCAACTTCAATGGTACTGTTGAGTGAGATAAAGAATACAGACATTCATTGTATGTAAATTACAGTACAGAATATTATTAGAGTATTGTTATGAAAAGAATGTGATATATGTCTTCTCAGGACTTACAAGTTCATAAAAAAGAAAGGAGATTATTTTACTTATTATAATCTCTAGAATTAAAAACTTTGACCCAAAGATTATAAATATTTAATAATATCAGTGAATAAAAATGAGGACACCAGAGTAACATAAAACTTGGGTAAATAGTTCTAACTTAGTATCTGTATCTATGAGTGTAGATTTTGGAAGATTGTCATATAATAAATCAATTATACAGCTAAGGACCTGGAAATCCTCATTTTTAGGATAAATATTGAACATATGACAGTTTTCTTTTAAAACATTGAAGTGGAATAGCCAACTTGAAACTTTAGAAAGCGAAATAAAACATTTAAAAATGCCAGCATTACCCAAACTGTATTAATAATGACCTCATCTCATTTAAAATGAATGGTTTTAAAATGTGGTTACTTCTGGTTATTCATCAGTGATTTTTGTCTTTCAACTCTTACAAATGTTTCCATGAATATACCATGAAATAGGATACATTTTTGCAGTGGTATTAATTAAATAATAAAAAATAAAATCATCTAGTTTATAGAGTTCTTAACTTGGTAATAACAAGAAATACAAGAAAGACTATGAAATAGACAACCTTTTAAACACAAAATTAAACTGGATAAAAAGTTTGAAATAACCATATAATTTATATATAAAAGTTAGTTTCCAACTCATTTTTAGCTTGGTAGAAAACCAATGAAAAAGTTAGCCAAACCTGTCGAAAACAAGCATCTAGCTTTGCTAATGCCACCACCCTTCCCCCAGTGAGTTCCTTTCTATGAAGTATGTGTAGTTAAAGGGGTCATCTTGATTGAAAAGGAAGAATAAGGTGATGATTCTCTTTGAGGCAAAAATAAACTGGAAAATTAGCCAGGGATTTGAGTGGAAGTTCTAGAATGTTAGATAGTCATGGGTGCTATCCCTGAGCTGCTGCTTTTGCTCTAAGCTAGCCCTTTACTACTTGAGCCATAGCTACATCTCTGGCTTGTTAATCTGGTAATTTCAGTGGAGTTAAGCATGTCACAGACTGTCCTGCCCAGGCTGGCTTCCAACCATGATCCTCAGATCCTCAGGATAACTGCGGTTACAGGCATGAGCCACAGGCACCAGGCACCTCTCACAGGAGACTCAGCAGTCCTTTCTAGAGCAACATCAGTAATGACAGTGGATGTGCAGACTTCACTAAGGGTCGACCACTCTGCTGTGAATCTCTAAAGACTATGGCCAGAGCTCTGCCTGTTAGATGAAGAAATAGCTCACAAATATTTCCATTTTGGGGGGTTTTCTATAGTTTTCTATATTTTGGGGGTTTTGTTGTTTGTTCCTTTTATTTTGTCATAAGATACTAGGACCTAAATTTCAGGGCTTCCTGCTCTCTAGCTTATGGTACTCTACTGTGTGACGCATGACTCCAGTCCTGCATTTTGCTGGCTAGTTGAAGATAGAGTCTCAGAGGCTTTTTTTTTTTTTTTTGCTATGGCTAGCTTCAATTTGTGATCCTCTAAATCTAAGCCTCTTGAGTAGCTAAGATTACAAGGATGAAATGAACCCTGGTACCCAGTAATAGTGTGACTCTTCTCATGAAATAGACTATTTTTTAGGGTAGGGAAACTATAAGAAAGGAGTGATATGAAGAAATATAGCCTTTAAACTTCAAAACAATACCCTGAAGGGATACAATAGGTTCTAGAATGTCTCACATGAATGGAGTCATATGCTACTGATGAGCATGTGAGCTCATATACATGTGCTCTATGTATGTAGCTCATCCGCTGCCTTATCCCAGGATAAGCAATGTATTAGTCCATTAAAAAAAAAGCAATGATCATTTTTGTGAATTTAAATGTGCAGAAATACTTGGCTCCTCTACTTTGTTTTTACAATGCCATGTATTATTCTCATGCCTGTTGTTTATCTTTTCTCTTATGGCTCTTAATGAAGCAGGAACAATATAATAACTAAAACATTAAAACATGTCAAAAGATATCCATGGAAAACATCCTTGCCAACTTGAAAGAAGACTAATATTGGATTAGAATTTTCTGAGTTCTGCAGACACCATCATCTTCCCTTCCTTGTGTTATCTTCATTTTAGGACGACATGTTATAATCTCTGTGTTCAGTTCATTCTCTTTGTTTTTACCAGAAGTGTAGATGAATCCACAGGTTCAAGATTACCAGTGTCACCCCAGTCTATTAAGAGAGGATTTAAATTGCTAGATTGGCTATCACTGCTGAATACTTGTGTGTTTCAAACACTTCCATCACTTTTATTTTGGAAGTAATACTGATGTTTTCACAGTAAAAACTTGTAAGCACTACTTGATTCTACTGTATTTATAACTAACATTTTGATTCTACATATGCATTTTAACGTTTTGTCATATAGTTTAAGTGTTTTGTGCCAAATTCTTAGGTCAATATTTAGAAAGAAATCACTGCTACATTATTTCCCCAAATCCTTAGCATTGCCAAAGAATATGCTTCCCGGAACTACAGTGGATGCTGTAAATTTATGACTAGTCATTTCCGAGAAAATTTTCTGCTGTTGACCATGTAGCAGAACAACTGTCAGCTTCTGAATTCCCACTGAACATATTAGCCACATCTTACAGGAGACTATGTTATATGCTGCTTGATTTATAAAACTAAGATACACATAGCATATAGTCTGGAAAAATATCACTATATAAAATTGATCCAAGGCCAAGAATGTGGCAGATATAAGAAATCATAGCTATCTGGGAATTGGAGGCTGTCATTTGATGCCAGCCCAGAGAAAATATTAGTGATACCTTATTAGCAAATAAGGCAGGCATGTTGATTTAAGCCTGCAATTCCAAATACATGGGAGGAGTAGATAGAAGGGTATAGCCTTAGGCTAATCTAGGGAAATCTCAAGTCCTATCCAAAAGCTACCTAAAGAAAAAAAGAGAGGAGTGCTAGGTAGAGCTCAGCTAGCCAACCAAAGGCTTTAAATTCAAACGTCAGTATTACTTCCAAAATAAAAGTGATGGAAGTGTTTGAAACACACAAGTATTCAGCAGTGATCGCCAATCTAGCAATTTAAATCCTCTCTTAATAGACTGGGGTGACACTGGTAATCTTGAACCTGTGGATTCATCTACACTTCTGGTAAAAACAAAGAGAATGAACTGAACACAGAGATTATAACATGTCGTCCTAAAATGAAGATAACACAAGGAAGGGAAGATGATGGTGTCTGCAGAACTCAGAAAATTCTAATCCAATATTAGTCTTCTTTCAAGTTGGCAAGGATGTTTTCCATGGATATCTTTTGACATGTTTTAATGTTTTAGTTATTATATTGTTCCTGCTTCATTAAGAGCAATAAGAGAATAGACAAACAACAGGCATGAGAATAATTCAAGTAGAAACAAATAGTAAAGAAATCTTAATGACTATACCAGTTTTAGGATTGTTTGAATTGCTGTGTATACAAGGTTGACATATCAAAATGCCTCAGAATTCCAACCCATTTCAGAATAAAGAGGGCATAATCTATCATGACACTTCAGATTCAGGAAATTCTGATATAACTGTGGTTTTAACAGAAATAAAGTTCACATGAATTTTAAAATAATATTTTTCTTTAATATCCTGAGAAAACATTTACATCAGACAGCTATGATTCAACTCTCTCCAAAAATACAGTAAAATGCACTAAATTTAAGATGGTGAGGTTGAAATAAAGCAGTAAGTCAACTTAAGGACAAGCCAATGGTTTTATATATTATACATTTCCCAGATGAAGTAATATTTGCTATGAAGCTATGTCATGAGCACCTATCTCTATATCATCATATTACTATATCACTTTATGTATGTCAATACTGACAATATCTACATACAAAAATTAAGGTAAATAGATTAATGATCCACTGAAATCAAGTTTATAAAAATATATAACCATTTTTTACATAGAGAAATTCAATATAATAGGTAAAGGTGGTCTACTCATGCTTTATAAAAAAATGAATATGTACATTATGAACCAAGCCTTGTATTTGTATAATAGGGAAAAGAATAAATAAATGAATATATTTAGAGACCACAGAAAAATTAATAATTAGATAAGTGTCCCATATTAAAGAATAAAATGGGCAATAACAAAAATAATAAATAATACATAAGAAGAGATAAAGTATTAAAAATAAATAGCAAGAAGATACCGTTAGGCAAGAGAATCAAGATAGAAAGTGTTCTGTTGAGATGTAGTCTACAAAAGTTTTAGCTAATATAGAAACAAAAGCCATATAATGAGTGACTGTTGTCCTTAATGTACTATGTTATCTCTTATCTCTTTTGCTGTCCCTTGGTTATCTCATATTGTTACAGTATTTTACCTTGTTATCTGATATATTGTATATATGCATATTTGGTTATTTGAAATCGAATAGGGAAGGGGAGAAAACAAGATGAGGGGCAGGGGTGGGGAGAAGGAAATGGGGATCAAACCATGAGAAAGGGTATCAATGTACATGAAGTAATGCACCTTCTATCTGGTGAATACAATGTAACCTTTCTATTAATTAAAATAAAAATATATGGAGGGCCGGGAGTTTGGCCTAGTGGTTAAAGTGCTTGCCTAGCATGCATGAAGACCCAGGTTCGATTCTTCGGTACCACATACATAGAAAAAAGCTGGAAGTGGTGCTGAGGCTCAAGTGGTAGAGCTCAGACCTTGAGAAAGTCCAAGGACAGTGCTCAGGCCCTGAGCCCAAGCCCAGGACTGGCAAAAAAAAAATAAATTAAAAAAAATAAAAATATATGGAAAGTGTAGGTAAAAGATCTCTGTCTCTCTTCTCTCTCTCTCTCTCTCTCTCTCTCTCTCTCTCTCTCTCTCTCTCTCTCTCTCTCTCTCTATCTCTCAAAATATCTTAAGCAAGATCAGGTCTTATTTTTTATAACCCCATCTACTTAGTAGCTTACTAAATATAGACAGCTGTTGGCTTGAGAGATGAGCTTAATTTTCTACTTAGCTGAGTTATGAAACTGTCAAATTCAAGAGTAAGTGTTGGAAAAGATGAAAAAGAGAAATATAGTTTCCAGAATTGACTTCCAACTCACAATTACAAGTTGATTCCTCAGTTTTCCATTTTTCCTAAAGATGTATTTCATCAAACAGAGATCTTCATTTACTAATCTATTAGCTAGTGTTTTCAATATGCTTTGAAAAAGGACAAGTTTAAAACTAAGTCTGTCTCTGATAACTGCTTGTACTGAGCAATGGCTTTGATTGTAACATATATGGACAATGATTTTATTCTTTCCTCTATCCAGCTCCTATTGTGGGCCACCACTAAACAAGGTAGCCTGAAAGACAATTCATCAGGTATAAACTAGAGGAAGTATTCCAAATGAACACTAGTATATTTCTCTGTCTGTAACAGGAGATGGTCAGAAAAAAATAGAGAATTAGTAAGGCAATTTTTATTACACTCCCTGGGAGATTACTGGAAGAAGAAAATAGTATCACAGGGGTTAGTAAAAACAAAACAAAACAAGAAGAGGACTAGCAACCACTGCAACTACATAACAGCAAAACCTAGATTAATCTGAGGCAAATCATAAATGATATAAGCAAGGACACAACTAGGCTAGAAAGGGCAAAAGTTAATCATTTTTACTTTAGTTTTGTTATAGAAGATAATCCTACATTTTCTATGGATTTGTGAGAAGCTACAAATGTTAGCAAGTTACATTAGCCAATCCACCAGCCCCCAAGAGAGATCTTGCCTGAATTATGTAAAAGATTCTAGAGTCGAGGTCAAAGATTACATCTATCATTCCAAGGTCAAAACACAAATTCCAGCCATGAAATTTCATGAAGGCCAGCATAATATGCAAAAGTTCTGGCATTTCTACCACTCCATCTAGGAGTGCTTTCATAACTGGCCATAAACATATTGAGACTTTAGCACCTAATGACAGCATAAAACATTTTAAGGACTATTTTTATTCCTTCCAGCATTGACAAGTAGGTGATGACATAGTCAAAACCCTTCCCCTTTCTGCCTGAACCTTCCATGATTTTTGAAATTTTGAGAAATAAGAATAGAAGACGATAATTGAAAGAAACAGAGGAGTGTGACAGGCTGTTTGTAAGTGATGTTTAATAGAAAATTTTCTTCGATGAAAATTCAGCATCAATCTAAACCAATCTAGAATAAATTAAGATGTATTGTAAGAAGAAAATTTTCTCCATTAGGAAAATTTGTACATACACAAAATGAAGATTTTACATTTTACTTTTCTAGCTTTTATAGACTTTTATAGACCTATCAAGTATATGGAAAAATAAAATTGTACAGTTTTTTGAGGTAATACTACAAATTGAACTCCAGGTCTTGTGTTTTCTGTACAAAATCTCTACCACTTGAGCCATGCTACCAATCTTTTTATTCCCTTAGTTTTCTTATCAGGGAGAAGTTTATGATTGTTTTTTGGGCTGGATTCAGCCTGGAATCCTTTTATATCTACTTCTGAGTAGCCGATATTACCTGACTGTACTAGCACTCAGTTTGTTATTAAAGACAGTGTTTGTTAACTTCTGAGCACGCTTTCCTTAGATAATGATCTCCCTTTGTCAACTTCCTAGGTCACTAGGGTTACAGGCTTGAGTCACATGCCTAACAGTAATTTCCTTAAATTGCACAAAAGAAACAGAAAAAAAATCACAAGTATTTTCAAATGTAGGAATCTAGAGGTAGTAATCAGTGTGGAAAGGAACAATAAGGAATATTAAAGATAAATATAAAATATGAAGAAAAATAATCATCTGTCTTAAACGGTTAATAAAAATGTAAAGTTGCCTGTGAATTTCTCATAGAAATTCTTAAAGACTAAATATGTAGGTTTCTTTTTTCCATATATTTTTTATTGTAATTAATAGAAGGGTTACATTATATTCACCAGATAGAAGGTACATTAATTCACATACACTGATACCCTTTCTCATGTCTTGGTCCCCATTTCCCTCCAATATGTAGGTTTCTATGGAAACCAAATAATCAAATTTCTCCCTAAGACAAAACTGTATAAATAGCCAGTCAAAAGTATTGAAATATAGGAAAGCTCCAAAATTACTTCAGACTGTCAGATGAAGGATTAATAAATGAAATTGAAAGAATAAATAGCAAACATTGAGCTTTACTTTCTAGAAAAAGCAAAAAGATAACAAGTTCACAATCTTTCAACAGTCTGATGCGGGTGGCACTAAGAAAATACAAAAGATAACAAAATGGTGTATAACTAAGAATTATTTTGGAATTCTTTTGGAAGTACTACATTGGTAGTACTTCTTGAAGTGCCAATCAAGATTATGAAACCACAAAAGATATGTTCAGTAGCTGAAAGAACTGTAGGCTTTTTGTATGGAAAAATTAAGACTTAGTAGAGCAATGACATTTGAGATCTATGTTCTAGAAACTTCAGGATCTTTGCATGGATAGATGGAAGACAAGTCAAGCTTATCCTATATGATTTCATAAACTCTAGAGAACAAAATTTTCCGTAGTCCATGGTAGGTATTAGTAGACAGATTTTTGTCTATTAGGATAAAGATCTAATTTGAAAAAAAGCTGCTTAATAAAGCAATTTGGCATGGTAAAAGAACTCATGATGAAACCAGACCTAAATGTAAGCATTGTGAAAGTTCATAGCCTGGATACAAAGATTAAGATGAAATGGCTTAGACCCTTTTCAGTTCTAAGAATCCTTGATTTTATTATAGTTTATAACTTTGCATAGGCAACATGAAGAATATGGAATTTCCAAAAATCTTTCACAAGGAATTTCCATTCACCTAAAGTCCTAATTTTTTTCAGCTTTCTAAATTGTAACTAAATTTGGAATAGACAAATTAAAAGGAATCTAAAGGTCTGAACCACTTCCTTTAAAGGAGGACAGTCAACCTTAGGTGCCTACGTGGATTGGGTAGGCAATGAAAACATTACTAAGATGAGTAAGTTGTTCTCTCTGCCACTCTAAAAATGAATCACTTCATGTATGTGAGTGTGTTTCTGTGTACCAAAACATAGCAGACTATGTGTGTGTTGTGTGTGCATGTGTGCATCTGTAAATCAGAGTCTCATACATGATAGGTACTCTATTACCAAGCTACTCATACCACCCCAAGGTAACCTCTTAAATAATCACTTATTTCCCAATTTGAGCAAAACATGTGCTGTCATACCTAAGTTAATACTAAATCTCCATGTAAGAGATCTCGACTTATATTGGTGTTAAGGGACATCTTTCTTACATATGGAACTCTACTTTCTTCCATTCTGTGGTCATGAAAGGCTTAGATATTCTAATATGAAAGGCTTAGATATTCAGACTTGAAATGAGGGTTAAAAAAAGTAAAGTGACTATTCTCTTGAATGTCCTGCTAAGAAAAAAAAAACATTACCTTTATTCACATTTCAAGACTGAAAATTCATAGTATCACCTGGTCAAAAGAAGACCTTGGAATGTAATACCATGTTAAGGTGTTACTTTCCAAGGTAATTCTATTTTATCGAAAAGAGCACAAATAATTATTGAGTGCTCTAGTACAAGTTGATTGAAATATTTTTTTCTCCATTACAAGCAAATCATTTGGCAATAGTAATAAAGTCAGCTGCCAAGGCCAGATCTCAGTGAAATGCTGTGCAACACAGCATACCTGAAAAAGAACATATCTGGGCACAACCTTGCCCTTTAAAGGAGTTCGGTGCTGTGTGGTTCCATGGATGCTTCCTAATACTGTCAGGCACACACTAGGCTGGAAAGACTCCTGCATTAGAAAATCTTCTGAATTTTTTCCAGAGAGTTACTGAATTTAAAACTTCATGTGCGATCTACTGAATTACAACTTCATGAGCAAAATGTAAAAGTCATTTCTGGATACATAAGACACTTTTATGCCAGATTTCTATCATGGAAAACTAATTTTCAAGTCCTACATGACATTTCTGGACAGCTCTTTCAAAGTGTTTCAAATATTTCCAATTTTACCCAAAGGACAGTATTTTATTTTTAAAAAAAGGGAATAGCTGGTCCACAATAAATGTTTCCCCCCTAAAATGTTCTAAAGTGTACAATCCTATTCATAATTAGGCAAGTTCAGAACATTGTCTTCTCCCTGAGTACTTGCTTACTACTGTATAATTTTAGATATTTGTGTAATTTTATATTCGGAGGGTCACTAAAGAGAAAGGATAAGAACCAGAAATGATTGCTTCTCAGTTTAACTTTATGCTTGATTAAAGATGATAGAGGTATTGGAAAGTCTTGGAAACCCAAGTGAAATAGAACAAGAGGTTGCAACTGTCCTTAGGCGATTTGACTTTGGCAGTGGTCCCGGGTCTAGTTCACCAGCTCTTGCTTGTTTGTTTTACCAATGGGGAAAATTGCTGGTTTATCTCCGAACATTTTGCACAAGTTAAATGTGACATTTTCTTTCCCTTCTAAAATTGTTTCCTCATCTTGTTTCAGAACCAGTGATATCCCTAATGCTTTCTCCAAAAATGGAAGCTGTGGAAATAATTCTTTTAAAAAATCAGGCCTCAGGGTTACTTTTCTTGATTTTTTTTTCCTTCCAGATGGCTGAGATTGGGTCACTATTGTCCTTAACACTAATTCTGTCCCCACTGAGCAATCAAGTGTGGCCTGTGTTGAGTAGCTGATACTGAGATACCAGGAAAACAATAGAAAGACAGGTTGCGATATTCAGTTCTAAGTAAACAACCAGTAACAAAATTCAGAGTATACTAAACTAGAATAAAATGCATGATATAATCTAATTTAATAAGTTTCAAGCTGATTTTGTTAAAATAAGTATCAACTTTTTAAATTTTTCATAATTCTTACATTTTTCTAGACATCCAAATGAGGTAACACTGTTTAGGAGAAAGAAAATATCTTTTTTTATTAAAGAATTTATTAACATTGATTTTTTACATCATATTTCAAATGACATGTTTAAGAAACAAGTGTTCAAGAAGGGAATCTCTATATACAAACAAAGAAAATATCTTTAAAAATTGACCTCCACCAAGATGTCAATCACTTTTTGGGGTGTATTTGTTTTTGTTAGTTTTAGCTTGATGCATTCTAAGAGGTCTAAGGGGATTTGTCAGTCCTGGGTTCATTAGACACATCCTGGGGATCCAACAGACAAATAGCACAATTCTGGTAAGCTAAATACATTTTTGCATGAAGAACATCAGGGCAGGGACTGTGGATACATCTGAAAACTTTGAAAAACACCAGAGATTTCAAACTCTAAGAGGAAGGGTGGTAATCTAATCTAATCAACTCATTTTAGAGAAAGGAAAACCAAGATCTGTTGGTTTTTTTCTTTTGTATATACAGTATTTTTGACAGTTTCTATGTGTTTCCCATTTTCTCTGTGATCCCTTACTTGAAATAATCATCTTTTTTTTATTTCTATGGAGATGTGTGGTTAACCACAGTGTCATATCATTGATTCATTTTTCAGATAGTATGGAGAACTGCTGCTGAATACGTAGTTATCTGCCAGATATTTTATTGCTTATTATCTCATTATTTCTCACTTTGTGATAGCTAATTACTCTCTCTCTCTCTCTCTCTCTCTCTCTCTCTCTCTCTCTCTCTCTCTCTCTCTCTCTCTCTCTCTCTCTCTCTCTCTTCTTTTCTTTTATTTCTTCTTCTTCTTTTTTTAACCAATCCTGGTCCTTAAACTCAGGGCCTGAGCACTGTCCTTGGGCTTTCTCAAGGCTAGAGCTCTACCACTTGAAACAGCACCACTTCCAGCTTTTTCTATGTATGTGATACTGAGGAATGGAACATGGGTGCATGCTAGGTAAGTACTCTACTATTAGGCCAACCTGGCCCTTCTCTTTCTTGCTTGCTTACTATTTTCCTCCCTCTCTCCCTCCGTCCCTCCCTCTCTCTTTCTCTGTCTCCCTCTCTTTTTTGTGTCTTTAATACTTTATTTTTCAGTACTAAATTCAGGGCCTAACACTGGCAAGGCAATTGCTCTACCTCTTGAGCCATGCCTTCAGTCCTTTTCTTTTAGACCCATGATTCTCTTACTTTTCTTTCCAAGTAGCTGGGATTAGAATAATGTACTACCTTGCCAGATGTCCAGAGAGTTTTATCAAAGCACTTACATATAATAAATAAGAAAAAAAGAAGGGAAGTTAACTAACTTGTCAGTGTCATGGAACTAGTAAAGGCTGGACCAGATACCGTGAGTCACATTAATTTTCTCACCAAATAAATATTGAGTACCTATGATATTTTCAGTTTTCTTATAGAAGCTGGAGTACAGCCAAGGCCCTTGACTTTATGGAGTTTACATCTTGATAGACAGCCTGAATACCTTTACCTCCACTTGCTTCTGATACAGGATGTAGAAAAGCTAAAGAAGGAAATCAGCTGGAACCAGTGCACATTTAGGAGAGCGTATGGTCTTTGTCAACATTGGCACCAGTGATTCAGAGATAATGTGTGTGATTTGTCATAGCCTTCACCCTGTACCAAACTTCTGAGTACAAAAGTATCTAGTCCCTCTTTTCTGCCTCTTGTGGATGAGCCTCATCTAGAACTATCCAAAGAAGGGCAACTTTATGTCATGGTTCTAATTGAAGTAGCTGACATGGTAGCATCCAAATTCAGTTGGAGATAGGGCCATATTGATGACCCAGGCTCTCAGATTTCCTAATATGCTCAGTTGCTAGAATAAAACAAACAATCCAAACACAGGATTCCTTCTCAATATTGAGAACTGTACTAGCAATGATCATTTATTGAGCCTTTACCTTCCTGTGTGTTGTGTGTGGTAAGTCCTCAATACATTAAAAAAAAAAACACTAAAACAAAGGCTGGGGGTACTAAGTGAAAGTGAGCTGTAAATGAATCCTTATAATTCAACCACAAAGCACTGAGACAGTTGTCTGGAAGACAAGTTCGTCTTTCCAAGGAGATACTGGCCCACAAAGGAGTATGGAATGCAGAGTATACAGGAATCTAATTTTTCGTCTTTGCCTTCAACACCTGCTTCTCCTATCCTTTCTCCATGTCAGGAAATGATACAATTGCCCAGGACAATCCCTAGAGCAAAGGAATTCCAGGCTTTCTTTTGTTTATCAGTGTTAAGTAAGCCCATCTTCCCTTTTACAAAGTTTGTGCCTGTTTGTGGCTTCACTTCAATTTCAGGGTAGCAGAACAATGTAAACTGCCTAACACCTACTATGTAAAATACTTCAGGTCATTACTATAATAAATTCTGTAATCTGTTTTGCCTACAGTAGCTATCCTAATGCACACATAGTCTCACAGGTAGAGCCTGAGTCATGCTATCCATTCAGTCATTTTGCATATGTCAGGGATATAAACCTATATTTTAATCACATTTAGATAGGGCATACCAACATTGTTCCATGTGCTTGTACTAAACTCCTACACTCCTTGTAGTCAAATTCACACTTCTGATATCACCTTTGTTGTTACACTGATGAATAAGCTAAGATCCTGTTGAATAAAATTTAGCCTAAATCTGCCTCCACACTTGTAATTCCTACATAGCAAAGGAGAGGCTAACTTAGCATATAAATGAACTACCACCTAAGTAAAAGGATATTCTTTTTTTTTTTCTTTTGCTTGTTCTGGGCTTCAGCTTAGCACCTGAGCACTATCCTTGGATTTTTCTCAAGGCTAAAGCTCTACCATTTCAGTCTCAGCATCACTTCCGGCTTTTTTCTATGTATGTGGTACCAAGGAATCAAACCCAGGTCTTCATGCATGCTAGGCAAAGCACTCTACCACTAGGCCAAACTCCCAGCCCCAGTAAAAGGAATGCTGAATGGTCATGGATCCTTTTGCCATCTCTATTTCTCAAAGTATCTGCCTGCCCCAAGCTTTTGAATCTCTACCCAGTGTCTCAAAATATTTTTCCGTGGGGTCTCATGTCCTGTGCTCCTTTCTAGTCACCTTCCTAGATGCTGGCACATTGCGAAGTTGCAACGTAGCATCTTCGTGACATTATGTCTGAAACAAAATATTTCTTTGGAAAACCAAAGTCATGCTTTAAGGCCCAGTGTGTTTTTGCCTCTACAGGACAACTTCTTCAGGCCTTTCCTGTAGGAAACTATTGTGTATAAATGCTTGAGCCCTGAGGTCTCTGTGCATCTGAATCACGTCATCCATTACACACAGTCCTACAGTACCAATAATCTCTACAAAGGTGTGAGACAGTTTTCCCACTTTCCAGTGTCTGCATCACGCTGAACATGAATTTGTTTCTTAGCCAAACTATCTTATCATGTTGAATAGTCTCCCAACTACAAGTTCTTCTGCCTAAGAATATTCTTCCCATGCTTATTTCCATCCTCCTGGTGAGATATGCTCTTTAATCTTTTCTTTGTTAAATAATGATTGCTAAATTATTTTTTTCTGGCTAAAATGTATGGAGTGTATGTACACAGGCATACGCACATGCACAAGAATTTTCAATCAAATTCAGTGATAAAGAAATTGTGCTTTTCTGGGCCAGGAGTGTAGCCTAGTGGTAGAGTGCTTGCATAGTGCACAAAGCCCTGGGTTCAATTTCTCTGTACTATATACACAATAAAAGCTGTAAGTGGTGCTGGTGCTCAAGTGGTACAACATTAGCCTTGAGAAAGCTTAAACACAGTGCCTAGTCCCTGAGTTCAAGCCCGAAAGAAAGAAAGAAAGAAAGAAAGAAAGAAAGAAAAAAAGAAAGAAATTGTGTTTTTCAAGCTGGAGTTATATCTAGCTATTCCTCCGAGAGAACTACATAGTACATGAACACACTGAATATTTCATTGGGTGGGCCTACCTCAAAGCACAAAATAATAAATATGAAGATCAGAGTCATTGAGAAGGACCTGTGTGCCCTGTTGCAACTGATGTTTACAAGTTCTTTCATCCCACCTTATAAGCTTGGGGATTGTCTTGCCTACAAGGATTAGGATCTAGTCAACTGGAGTAAAGAGATCAAGAGCATTAGAGGCCTCAGGTCTCATAAAGTTTCTTCTCACAAAGACATTGTTTTAATAAATGTCTTCAAAGCCAAGAGTGCTGATTTTATGATGTGTACTAAGACAGTCAATGAACAGACTGGGAAAGAAAACCCCAGTAAAAGCTGCCATTTGCTGAGTTCAATCGTAAGCAATGTGCAGCTTTATAAACTTGGCCAAGGGAAAGTGATTTCTAGACAAACACAGGAGTGGTTATACAGTTAACTCTTACATCTCAATTTGGTCCAAATCAGGTAAATTTCTCAATTTACTTGGTCTTGTGTTTTACCCACCATAGGTGCTTATTCAATATCTAACAAATAAATAAATACAGGATGTGCAATGGTCCTTGACTACTCAGCTATCTTACAAATACTAAAATTTCTAGTATATCTAACTATATCCCTTTCACATGGTTTGATCTTTGGCCAGACAACAAATCTAGGCAGCTTGGCAACTAAATCATTCTTGGGGAAAACACAAACACAGCATGTGGTCAACTTAAGTTTTACCATGAAATCATAGAAAAAGGATTCTTTAGTTCCTTTTCCTTCAATCTTCTGTTTATGAAATTGTGTGAACCAAGGAGTCACACAGGCAAGGAAGAGTTGAGGGTATGCCTCCTTTCTAGAGTGCTTGCCAAAGGGGATAAACAAGCCAAATGGAACACAGCATAGTGCTGAGTCTACATTCTCTTAGCTACCGTACCTCATCATCACCACCTTTAACTAACATATTGGCCAAGTCTCAGGACTGCATCAAGAAGATCATTTCTAGCTGCCATTTCTTCAACCCTGAGTAACTTTACCTAAGACAAAGAAATGTTCCCACTGGGCACATTTTATATTTCAAACATTAAGTAATATAATTGAAGATGGATTAGAATTAAGTTAGGAAATTCTCTGCATTAATCCTTTAAAATAATAACAGTGAGTTAGAAGGATCAGTTTCTTTTATTTTTTTTTAAAACAGGGGCTGGGAGTTTGGCCTAGTGGTAGAGTGCTAGCCTAGCATGCACGAAGACCAGGGTTCAATTCCTTGGTACCACATACATAGAAAAAAAAAAGCCAGAAGTGGTGCTGAGGCTCTGGCCTTGAGAAACTCCAAGGACAGTGCTCAGGTCCTGAGCTCAAGCCCAGGACTGGCAAAAAAAACAAAACAAAAAAAAACAACAATTACTATTCATTAATAGCATGAAGGGTTTTTCACTGTGATAATTTTTTAAATATATATATATATATAACCTATTTTTAAAAGAAAAAGTCATGGTCGATTTCTTGTTAAAACAAAGATATCCAACTCTCAGTAACTGGTTTAAATTCAATTTTAGTTATCTCATTTCTTTATAGATCGTACCAAGTTTTTGAGATAACATCTGTATTCAGTCAAATAATTAAATAAAATAAATGTGTAAAATCAACCTAGGCATGAGTGTTAATGTACAATCTAGGTGCTGAATAATGCATATGAAATGAATTATTCCCAGGGACATTAAGAACAAATAATACAAACAATATTTCCTCACTGTGAGAAAACATTGTTTTCAAGTGATAATCCTTAAGAAAATAAGTTGAGATGTTTGACTTTAGCCATCTTTTTTCTTCCTTCTTCATTTTTCATTGTCTCTTCCAATAAATTACCCAAATTGCACTGGATATGGCCAACATGATGTCTCTTGTCCCATATTTCCCTGGAATCTTGTTATTCCCTCTATTGAGATGTAGTCTGTGACATTTCCTTTCCTCTTTCGTTAGCCTTTGCATTGTCTGAAATATTAGAGTACAAATAATTTTGTGGAATTTTTTAAACTTATAAAAAAGAAGTTGATTTCTTCTTTGGTTTGTTTACTTTTGGAACTAAACCACCATATTGTACAGATGTTCAAGCATCCTATGACGAGGCCCATTATTAGTAGAATGAAAGCTCAGACTCTCAAGCCTACTCAAACTTTAACAAGACAGATAGTACTAACATGACTGTCAGGTGCAAGAACCACCTTAAAAGTGGATCCTTGGGATTGGAGATGTTGCTCAGTCAGTAGAGTACAGCCAGCAGGTGAAAATGTCAGGCCCTGAGTTTGAGTCCCATTCTCAGACCAAAAAGGAAAAGAAAAAATGGACCATTGAGACTCCTTTGAGCCACACCAGGGGATTTCACATGGAACACACACTAAAGTCTAGCTAGCTAGATTTTATATTTAAAAGAAAAGTGTCACTGAATCACAAAGGTACTACATTTGAGTAAACTGCTATGTTATGGATGATGTGTACATCTTCTTGTGACTGTGTCAGTTGATGTATTTCCTTTTTCATCACCAATGTTTTATGCTCAGATTCTCATTTTCTCTTGCAAAAACTGGCTCTTTTTCATCACTTAGTCTTTCTGATATTTATTTCGACCTGTTTCATCTATACTGATATCTCAAAAAAAGAAAAAAAAAGAAAAATTTCATACTGTGTCATAGGTGAAGCTCTCAAAATCTCAGTGTCTCTAATTCTGGATTCCTATTAGAATTATCAAGGTCTGAGACTCCCTTAGGTCTTAGGTAGGAATAAAATAAGTCATTAGTTTTGTGTGTGTGTCCAGGGGAAGGGGGTAATAGGGCTTGAACTTGGTCTGGGCACTGTCCCTGAGCTCTTCAGCTCAAGGCTACTGCCCTACCCCTGAGCCACAGCCCCACTTCCTATTTTCTACTGATTGTTTGAAGATAAGAGTCTTACGTTCTTTAGTGCCCAGGCTGGCTTTGAACTGCGATCCTCAGATCTCAGCCTTCTGAGTAGTAGGATTACAGGCGTGAGCCACCACGCCTGGCTGGGATTCAAATTATTGTTGGAAGGTCAGAGAAGAAATGGAAATTAGCTCAGAAACATGTTTTAAACATGTCATATTTGGGTGGGGCTAGGGGAAAGAAAAGGAGAAAAACATGGGAAGGAGTAACAATATTCAAGAAGAAATATACTCACTACCTTATGAATGAATGTAACTGTAACCCCTCTATACATCAACCTGATAATAAAATAAAATTTAAAAGAAAACATGTCAAACTTGCTAACAGCTGGATTTTGTCAAATGCAGGCTTTAGTTTTCAGCATAAAAATGCAAATTGTCAGGTTGACCAATGAGCTTTATTTGGTGGCTTATCTTCATTGAGGGTAAACTCCAAGCAACACTTATGTTTAGTCTTGAAACATCTTAAAGGCAAAGAAAAGCCTTATCAAAAGGCCCCAGTGGCCCCAGTGATGGAGTCAAGCTGAAATTAATATGTTGGTACACATGCTGTCTGAAGAAAGAGAGCATCTGTCATGAAACAGAGCAAAAGGTGAGGAACAAATACCTCGTCTGGCTATACTATCAAACATTATGTTTGGAATTGTTCTAAAAATACACACAGGGAAGCATTAACTACAGTTGACCCATCTATTATCTAAAAGTTAAATATCTCCAAATTCATTTATTTCCACTAATCTGCTGCTACACGATTTCCCCCAGCTTTTGTCATCTGCTTTTAATTACCAAACAATCCATAATCCAAATTGAAATGATAAATAGTTGATCCTCATAGGCTTTCAGTTTACAGGTGCAGTGAGGAAAAATGGGATAAGTGGACTTATTAGCATTTAGAAAAGCCAAACTTACATGAATATAGATGATAGTCAAAGGTGTCTTATTTCTTTAGAATTTTCAAAGTTCATACACAGCACCCACTTAAATAAGCAGCTATAAAATAAACTGTGATTCATGATTAACAACACTAAAGTATAGCATTATTTTGTGTAGAATACTGAATATAAAGTTTGGACTGAGACTAACAGATTGTGTGGAAAGAATTAAAATGAAGCAAAAGAAAGATCCCTTCCACAACCATAACAGAAAATGTTTTGGACATCTGAAGATAGATATGTTCCAACAATCAATGAATTACATTTATCTTACTATGTTTACACTGTCTGGGAGAAAAGAGAGTGCAATTCTTAGTTCTCTTTTCCAATAAGGAAAATCAAAGTAAGAAAGAGAAATTAACATTGCTGAGTGTGTTCAATGTATGCAGCATAGCACACATTCTATCCTGTAAACAGATCATCTTTCCCTCTTTAAGGATAAGGAAACTGAGCCTGGAAGATAAAATGCAGTCAAGTTGAGAGTCAACCTAAGGGCAGTCCGTGATTGATGGGGACTTTCCATAGCCTGATTAACAGATGATTAATAGCAAAATGTTGATAAGAAGTTTCATGGTATTTAATTAAAAGAGACCATTGAATTGGTAAATATTTTTTAAGAGTAATAAAGGTTTATTTCTCATCACTACAAGTCTCATCAAGAATGAAGGAAAGGAAGTTGTGCTATGGCTCAAGGTGGTAGAACACTAGCCTTGAGCTGAAGAGATTAAAGACAGTGCCCAGACACACACATAGGTTGAAATATTTAAGATAGGAATATTGTAAATAGGGCTTTCATTTTAATATATAGTGGGTTTGTTGTTGCTTCTTAAATAATTTGTTGCTTTTAAATAATTTGTGATTAGAGGTAGGGATTAGTTTCCCACAGAAAAGTAAAAGTACATATGCACATGTACAATGAATTAACATTCTGAAAGTTGTAATTTCATATTTACATTCATATTGAAACATATCTCTCTTAAAGAAGAAATGGTGGTGTTTTGTTGACATCATTGTGTCTGCTTAGATTGTGTTTCTCCAGACTTGTGCAGACCCGCTCACACTGGAATAATCCTGTATTCTAACTGACTCAAATTTTCAATCCTCATTCCAGGAATGTGTGTTCTTCACCAAATCACGGCAATCTAATAGCTTCATTGAACTACCTCTGCCTTTTCATTTCACTCTGAAATGCTGAATCCTCCCAAATCTCACCTTTGTCATCAGTCACAGTGACAGATCCTTGTGTTCTGCACACTGTGCTAAGTGCAGCCTTGCTCGGCAGCTTCCCTGGCCATCAGGAGTCGAAGTTGAGGTGAGGATCCCTGAGATTATGAAGTCTGGCCCAAAGTGAGACTTTCCAAAGTGAAGGCCTGGCTAGAACCATAGTCATTATGATACAATAAGACTGGAGGACACGTCTGTATAAGGGTATATTGATGACAGATGATCCGAAGGTCTTAAAGATTGTCAACTTCTGCTTTGTAATAGAATGGTGATGGGTCCCCCAGGAAGTTCTTGAGGTGATCAAAGCAGATGACATCTTTCTCCCAGCCAATTTTCAAAGAAAGATTGAGTGTCTTTGTATTTGAAAGTAAAATCTACAAGGACACAGAGCTATGGTTATATAAAAGAACTATGAAAAAAAAAAAACGTATCATGGCAAGACTAATCTTCAGGAAGGTCTCAGACTGTAGATGATCAGTTTTCATTTGACAATTTCCTCACTGACAAAATCAGTGAAGGGTATTAGAGTTCTTAATGGGAGCACCAGTTAGAAGTTTTGTATAGAAGGGACATTAAGAATATCTGGGTTTGACGAGTATAACTGTAACTTTTTTATACATCACCCTGACAATAAGCTACAATAAAAAGAATATCTGGGTTCAAATGAATAGGTAAATCTGTGTATGAAAGGATTCACCCAAGGATTAAAGGTTAATAAAGAATTTGCTCTTTGTGATCATTTCATAAGCTGGACCCTTCAAGTAACTAGGCTATATGACTTTTAAGAATATTTTTGGAAAATAAAAATGTGAATTAGGGAGAAATTGAAAGGAGAATGCTGATTTATCTTGCCTAAAAGGTGAAGAGATGAAATAGAAGAAAAGACAAAGAAGGATGCAACAAGTTACCATACAACAAAAGACTACAGAAAAACAGTAATAAACTCATGTGCTATTTAATATTCAATCCTTCCTTGGTTTCTCTGTGACATCACCAGTAAAACTCCTAACTTGTAAACAGGTTACTTAAGGCCCTCGGCTAGTGCTCTAGTACCAGTTTTCCATGACAAGAATCCAGCAGAGACAGCTCAGCCACGAATGAGACAGACATAGTCTAGAGAAACAGCAGTGGTTGTTGTATAGCATTGCATCCACAGTCACCTTTCAGAGAAGTTCTTGCAAGACAGCCAACACTTTCTTTAGGTTTCTAAGCATCTAGTGGAATTCTGAGACTGGTTTACTGGCACTAGAAGATCCAGTTTAATGGAGATGGCAGATCATGAACTCTATCCTTTTAAATTGCTTCCTGAGTATGCTGTGTTGAGGAAGAATTCTAGGTTCCTCAGTGCGACACCCTCCTTTCAACCTGGTCTTTATGACATAGACCCTTAAAAGTTACCTGTAAAGTGAACCACAGGAGAGCCAAACAGGACTTCCTGAGCCTATTTTCATTTCCTGGCATTTATCCATTACAAGACTGTATTATGAAACTTCTAAAAACTTGAGTGGGTGGTCATTGGGCTGGCAAGGCTCCAGAGTCTTTAGTTTCTATCCATGTTCCATAGAGTACAATGTAAACAGAAAAGTTAAAAAGCATAACCAATTAGAAACCACCCATTAACTTCTAAGTAGGGGCTTTCCACCACATCATACCCCAACAGGGCAAATGACTGGTAATAAATCAAGCAATTTCTTCATGTGACTTCTATGGTCAGCCCATTTCATCTTACTACCCAGGCTTATGGAGAAAAGCTCTCTGAATCTTGTATAGGTTTAAATACCAGTCACATACAAATGGCTTCCCCAGGTGAAGTCTGGGCTAGTACTTTCAGGAAAAAAGGAGCAACCCTTGAAAAGAAGGCAGCACCTGAGTAGAGAGAAGAAATTAACTACAAAACCTTCACCTTGCATTTTAATCTCTGCTAGTAGTTCCTAGATTTTGTTTTATTCCATGTTCATCAATGAAAAGATCTGACTGTTCACCCAACTCCAGACCTCTCCAACCTCTGCTTCTTCTCTACATTCAATCAATATCTCTTGCTAACAAGTTTTATTGCTTCCACTACTCCACACAGCTACAAGACCTATTTCTGAAACACAGAATCTCTGTTTTACAAATATTGTATGCAAAAACCTTCCTTCATCTAGTTCTGATCATACTACCATCTTGATTTCTCATAAAATCCTTTCCCTATTTCATAAATTTATGATCCTGCCATACTGAACTACTTGGTGTGATTGACCATCCCTGCTCTTGTCTCTGGATTTTGCATTCTCTTGGCAAAAACAATGGCAGACATTTCTTCCTGCATTTACTCTCTCCCCTTCCCTAATGTTCACTACTGTATACTCTTCCATTTAGAAATCAACTTGGATATACCATTTCCTTCTCAATTTCTTTCCTGACTAATGAGTTCCTATTTTTATCTTTAACACCATGCTTTATTTTGCTCTAGTATCATTACACTATTCTGTAAGGTATTTACCAACTGTATTTGAGATTTTTGTCTTTTGAACTATAGATGTTTCAAAGGCAGTCTAAAGTTTCTAGCAGTTTAGTTCAGAGGTTAATATCCAATCAAACAGATTACTAAACCCAGCCTCTTACTAATCCTGACTACTGGCCTCTCTCAAACTGACTTCACTCCCAGATTGCTCTTTGCTGTAGCATGCTGTTAACAGCTTGACATCTACATTCTGCCAAACCCAATAACAAAGTCTCTCTTATGGAAATCCCAGCAAAACCCCCAATGAATGCCATTTGCTGTGAATGAGCCACATGCCCATATCTAAGGTGATTGATTACTCTGGCCAAGGAGAATAAACTACTCTGAATCACTGGGTTTGAAAATCCCTTCATGTCTCAAGCCAGGGATGGAGAGTAGTGGGGAAAGTTCTTCAAAAAGAAAAAGAGATACAAGTACCAAATAAAGAAAGAAGGCTGAAAGCAAGCCAGGAGGCAAAAACAAATGTCCACTATAGGAAGTAAGTGAAATAGCCATGCATAAAAATGTATTTTATCAGGCTAATTAATACTATCAATTTTACTTTAATCTAACTATAGACACTTTGAATCTCAATTATATGCTTATTTAGCTGATTATCCCAGAAAAATTAGACTTTGCAAGCTAAACTGAAATGTGTCCAGGTTTCTAGAAAGCTACAGAATAAATGGAACCAGAGAGAAAAAGAATGTGTCAGTAGTCCAGGATGGCTTATCCTAGTAATTCTCCTGCATCTGCCTCTTCAGACTGGGATTACAGGAGGGCGTCGTTATACTTTGAAAGGAGTTATGATTTTATTCGCTGTCTTTTAAACTTTTGGTTTGATTTTAATATTTTAAACTCAGTGCATAAATTCCTAAGTCCTAAGTGTGGAAAATATTTTAGGGAGGAATGACTAATTGGGGGAAATAAAGGAAAATAAGAAAACATGTGATTTTACTTACTGAAAGATTCAACATATAGTAAAAAGTTAGGGTAGCATAAAAATTGGGTCAGAGAGATGAAAAGAGCCAATTTTATAAACAGTGAGAAGGTTTTCATCAGTTCTTTGCAATGAAGGAAAGTTTTAAACACACCACCCCCATCTGGGAATTTCAGTACAACTTATCTGAACTCTCTCTCTCTCTCTCTCTCTCTCTCTCTCTCTCTCTCTCTCTCTCTCTCTCTCTCTCTCTCTCTCTCTCACACACACACACACACACACACACACACACACACACACACACACACACACACACACCTTTTTGTGATGAGAACAGGCTGCCAAGAAAGCTCCCACCAGATAGGAAGAAGTCTGAAGAATATCTCTCTTGAGTCTGGTGTTATAATTATTTCTGACACCGCTTCTGGAGTAAGACTCTTTAACCCTTCTAAGTTTTATAGAGGGATAAATCAAACACCTGCTATATCACATATTATTTTAGGGGTCTCTTAATTCTCTCCTATTCATATTTCAGCACAGAGAGATATTTGCATTATAGACTCATAGACAGCCCTAGAATCATCAGATAGAGTCTTTTATGTGTTTAAAATATCTTGCTAAATAAAAAACCTGGTATACAGCTATGCAGTTATTTGATATCAGATACTTGATGTATGAAATTTATAGCCAAAGAAAGCATGATAAATCAGAAAATGCATTAGATTTGGAAACCATATGTTTTTATCTGTGGCTCCAAGTCTTGGCCTGAAATTTTTTGTAACTTGTACGGTTTTCTTCTTGTATGGTTTTACACTATAGGGAATACATAGCTTCACAGAATTCTTTTATATATCAAAATGAAGATAATAATGTTCACAAGCTTTTATAGTATATAGTCATACAACCTCTACCTTGATATTTTCCTAAAATGAATTTCTTAAATACTGAAATCAAATAAATCAGAAATGAGTCAAGATACATTTGTGATATGTATCTGTCTATCATCTATCATTTGTTTTCCTCTCAAATTTCATATAGAAGTAGTTAACAATTAAGTTAATAAGATTTAAAATTTGCAAGTAACTTTGCTAAACTTTTCAATACTCAAAACAATAGTAAGGGATAGCAAATATCATTTCTATTGCATATATTGAAAAACCATGGTTAAAAAAGATTAACTACGCCAGGTCTACACACCTTAGGGAAGATATCTAAAATTCAACGCAGGTCTCTTCTTCCAAAGGCAATATTCTTAGCTATTATACTAATATAGCTCAGGTCCTTTACATCGATCCTTGTGATACAAGTTATGATTCTAACATACACTCTTGTGAAAATAAGAAATTCTTTCATAATTAAGAAGTTATTTGAGGAAGTAATTAACAGCTTAATAGGCAATTTCAAGAAAGCAGATTATTTTTTCCTCTTAAGTCATAGCATCATACTTATAAAAAATGGAATAAGCAAGACTCTTGTTAAACTTTCTTAGCTATGTCATCTTTCTAACTTTTTAAGCCTTAGGCTTTTCAAGGCTGGATGATATTATGCTGTATATATTTACACATTTTGTTAGCCCATTAGCTTCTTGATGAAAATGTGGGTTGCTTCTGAGTTTTGGCTACTGTGAATAACATTGTAAATACAGGTATAAAAGTACGTGTTGAAGGTTCTATCTTTGATTCATTTGATCAAATTCTCAGAAGTAGAGTTGCTAGATTCCCAGGATGATATTTGTTTTTTTCTTTGAGGATCTTCAATTCTACACTTTCTCATAGCAGCCATGCCACTCCAGAACTCTAACAGCAATGAAAAAAATGTATTCAAATTGTCCACAAACCTTACCAATACTTATTAAATATTCAATATTGTTTCAGTAATAGATGCAATTGCATATTGTGTGTGTGTGTGTGTGTGTGTGTGTGTATGTGTGTGTGTGTGTGTGTGTGTGTGCCACTTCTGGGGCTTGAACTCAGGGCCTGAGCACTGTCCCTGAACTTCGTTGTGCTTAAGGCTAACACTCTATCACTTGAACCACAACACTACTTCTGGCTTTTTACAAGTAGTTTATTGGAAATAAAATTCTTACAGACTCTCCTTGAACCGTAATCTGCAGATCTCAGCCTCCTGAATAGATTAGAATTACAGGTGTGAGTCACCAGTGTTGGGCTCACAATTGAATTTTTAAGTCTTAAAATAAATGCGTGTTAGTTTCAAACTCTAAGAGAAAAGACCTTCAAAGCTTACTAGATAGAATTAAGAACAATGTGGTGAAATTTTGTTGACTGTGCAAATATTGAGAATTTCATGTTCTTAAGAGTCTCGGTTTGGAGGAGTACCTTGTAATGAAGTTCTTAGAAGACACAGGAAGTTCTTTTTCTCTTACTCTACTGGCTCTTTAAGTTTTCTAGATTGCCCTATCATAAATATGAAGCCTATCCCTGCCCTCTATATTTGATTTCATCTTTTTCTATTTGGTCAAAATAATAACATCCTCTAAAAAAAACTGAAAGAATCTGGTGACTGACAATCCTCAAACTCAGTGCATACACTTCCAGTATTTCTAGTTATTATGTATGCTCTCTCATAATGCTGGGGATGAAAGTGAGAGTTCTTCAATTAGTGTTGGTGGTGACATTGAAAGATAATTCATTTGCTATTTTGTTATCAGGATGTTAGCTCCATTAGAACACAGAAGAGAGAATCAACGTGTAGAAATCCATCTCTCCGAGTTATGAAAACCCATTATACAGTTGTCAGAAAGAAAATGTGTGTGCACTTGGGCAATAATTCCACAGGGAAAAAGATGGCTAGAAGGCATACAATTGCTTGGATGGCTGGAGGCTTTACTTAGGGTCTTGAAACTAGTGATAGATGAGCCTAAAAGGACTGCTTTAAATAAACCAAACCTCTTGGATTAGTGTTGCTAGACTTGGAACCCCTTGGGAAAAGGCTGTCTCCTGTGATTTCCAGTATACTCTACTTCCAACAAGCTGGAAATACCACAAGAAAACCACTGTTCTCACGGTATTTTTGCTTTTTCCATTTCTGGTTTTAGCAGAGGGAGGGAAAAAAAGTGGTATGTACAGATCAAGAATGGCATGCGTATATGACAAAAAAAAAATCACAGCATCCAAACGTTTGATCTTTGCACTAAACAAACTTACCCTCCTGAGTATGAAATAAGTTCAGAAAAAACAAGTTTGGATATATTTTTTATAAGTTCAATGAAACAGATTTGTGTATATAGCAAGTTAGATTTATTACACATTGGCTACCCAAAAGTTCATATATATTGATTGGAGGCAAATGGACAGAATAAAATAACAAAAGTTGATGTTTATTGGTACAAACTTTTGTTTAGGGATGTTTATTTAAACTACTTCCAAAAATGTGCTGGAAATAAATAAGACTATCCAACTAAGTATTGGCATGTATTTCTGAAGGTGGCTTTTCTATTTATATTGCTAGAAGAGTTTAGATTATGCTTCAATGACCTGCAACAATTTTTGTAGATGAACATTGCAAGACTAAATGCTAAGGAATAAATCCCAGAACACACTTAAGCCACTAGTGACATGGCATTTAATGTTCAATTAAAAGTATTTAGAGAGGACACAAATGATGTTTAGGTAAGGTAACTAAAGAGAAGAAAGAATGAAAATCCTCCAAGATCAATTGAGGATTCAGTAGTCTGCTTAATGTTGCATACATTATTAATTACCGAAGAAAATATGAAAATGAGCAGAAATGAATATTTACAAGCCTACAGAATTTTGAAACTTGGTGTTTATTTATTTATTTATTTTTGCCAGTCCTGGGGCTTGAACTCATGGCCTATGCACTGTCCCTTTGCTTCTTTCACTCAAGTCTCGAGCTCTACGACTTGAGCCACAGAACCATGTATCCCTTTTTCTGTTTATATGGTAATGAGGAATCGAATCCTGGGCTTCATACATGCTAGTCAAATACTCTACCACTAAACCCCATTCCCACTTCTAGTGTTTAATTTTTAACCACAAAGAAACAAAGGAAAAGATGATTGTCTTAATGATCTCAGTGGAAAAATTAAACCATCAATATCAATTAAGCAGATCTCACAACCAAGATGAGAAGAAATATCATTCATATATATACATCTTGACATATTCATTTAACTACATGTATTTATTATTTAAAATATAGTATGTCCATAAAATGAAGATGGTAGCTAATGGCTGAGGAGCTCAGAATGACAGGTCACTGGGATGGTACTTGGGCCTAATTATTTCTGTTCTACATCTTCTCTTCGATGTATTCGTAATTGTTTAACCTCTCTAAAGCTTCAAAGTCCATACCTCTAAAATAAGAATTATATAAGAACCTACCCGAGGAAAAGCTATTGTCAAAATTAAATATTGATGCACATGAAGTGATTAACTGAAGGTACAACAGAAAGGCACTGAATGTTTGTTTGAAATAGTAGTTGTAGTGGTAGTAAACTAGATAAAGAATGATGTAATAAATGGTAGTACTCTAGGTATTAAAAAACTACTGATAAATACTGTTAATAAATGACAAGCGTTAAAAACAAATAGGACTAGGAAGAGCTAATGATGTTAAAATAAATATATCATTAGACATTGTAATAACTGCTGCCACCCTCTAAATAATTCCTAGCTGTAAATCAAGCATAACGCATGATAGAATTGAGATTTAATTATTTCCACAGAATCCAGCATCCATTCAACACAGTATTTTCAATGATCCACCAGCAAGGAATATTCCCTTCGCAATCCAGTGACTACTTACAACTGATTAATGTGTGAGCACATTTCAACTACCGTCTATCTCTCTCTGATCATCTATCCAATTTTGTGATGGCAATGTTTGAACTACTCCTGGAATTGTTTTCTGGAAGTATAGAACAATAGTTCCAACCTTCAAACAATATTGCTAGCAAAATGTAGTAAATTTTAGTATTTAGTTTTATAGAGTATCTGAACGGCATAACTGTCCTTAAGGAAATAAATTAATGTCATATGTCTTTAGCTGGAATAAATTTTTTGACTGTCTCAAAGAATAGCGGCCTTCTATCAAATCAACTGTTAAGAGAAACATTGACTGGAAGATAGAGTAAAAAATAGTGGAGAAGAAGCTATCTATTTCTGGCTCCCACATCTGTTATGAAGACAGAGGGAGCTGGGGGAGGGGAGGGGAGGGGAGGGGAGAGAGAGAAGAGAGAGAGAGAGAGAGAGAGAGAGAGAGAGAGAGAGAGAGAGAGAGAGAGAGAGAGAGAGAGAGAGAGAGAGAGAGGACTGACTGATGACTTAAGGTTTCTGTTCCATATCCTTTAAGCCAAGCAAGTTAGCTGCTCCAGAAGTACACTGTGTTTCAGCTGTGGAGATTTTTCTCTATTATATTCTGTAGTTACTCAGAAGAAATCGATAGGAAGCCATCTTGGCCCACCTTTGAACTTGTTACTGATTACTGATCCTCACAAGTAACACATGACCAAGTGATAGAAATAAAGAGGAGGAAGCCTACCAGTGGAGAGCGAAATCTCTTTATTGGCCCCGCGGTTTAGGAAGCTGTTCAGATTATGGCATGTGGTCTCTTTAGGCACCAGTTGGGAACCAAGATTAATTAGGGTCATCTGGTAACTAGAGAAAAATAAGACCCTAGAGAAGACAAGGCTGTACCACAGAAAAACAGACTTATTATTTTGTATTCCAACTAAATTCCAAGGTTTAATTGGCCTTGGGAAATACCCGTGACATAAGTGACTCTGAATTCTCCAATCAATGTTTTCTTACAGTTAAAACAATTAGCAAGTACAAAAAACATTAAAAGAGCTCATATTTCTCTTTCGGGGGAAAAATCTGAGACTTATCTGCTTTTGAATCCTGAAAAAGATCAGGGTTTTGTGTTTTTTTTCCTACTTAATAAATTGCTAATGCCTGTCATTGGAGATGTCACTTTTGCCAAGGACTGTTTATAAATGAGCAATTAAAACTTACTGAAGAATTATAGATGAAGCTTATTTAATTGATGAATGAACTAATACCATCTATCAAGTCGTGATTTTTCTTCCCTAGCTAAAACATAATGTGACATTAGATGACATTGTGCAGGGCCTCTTTGAATGGATGAATGTCATGAGCCAGGATTTAAACTATGTACCATGAAAATAAAACACAGAATGCTTTGGGGACTACAGAGAAAATGAAATGCATTTTGTAGTAACCATCTACCTGTGTGTGTGCATATGTGTGTGGGGTGAGGGCAATGGAGAGAGAGGGAGAGAGAGACAGAGAGAGAGAGAGAGAGAGAGAGAGAGAGAGAGAGAGAGAGAGAGAGAGAGAGAGAGAGAGACAGAGACAGAGAGAGACAGAGACAGAGAGACAGAGAGAGACAGAGACAGAGAGACAGAGACACAGAGAGAGAGAGAGACAGAGACAGAAAGAGAGAGACAGAGAGAGAGACAGAGAGAGAGAGAGACAGAGAGAGAGAGGACCATACTAATTACTACGTAAAAATGATTCATGTAATATGATTCATGTAATACGGATAGTAATTGTAATCCAACATTTGGAAGTTGGTTTTGCTATATTGTCATTCTTTAATATTATACGAATCAACTGATATATAGTAATAATAGTTATATATTTCTCCTTGATTGAAACAATCCACATTATTTATTCTTTCATGATACCCAAATTTCAGAACCTACAGTTTATGGTCTCATAAGGGAATATCTCAAGTAACCTTTAATCAAATACTAACTCCTTTCCTGTTGTGTTCTAGCATTACTTAGGATTGTGACCTTCCTTGTAGAGTCTCAACGCTGGCACATGATTAAGGTAAATCTGAAGTCAGATGGCTAGGCAACACAGAAATCATGGCTTCTAGGTAACCTTCTTCCAGCCTGAAGCCAGCTTGCAATCCATTGGCATCAACTACTACAGCTTTTTGCATGAAAGCTTCAAACACTGGAACTGGCAGATCTCAAACCCTACTATCTTTTTGCCTCCTTTGTAAAGGACTTGTGTGAAACTGAAATGCTATCTTCATGTGTGGAGGGAGAAGAAACATGTTCCTTCTTGGAACTTCTCAATAAATATAAAAGGAAGTGCGAGGTCTCCTCCAGTGCCAAGGGAAAGCCTTGGAAGCAGAGAAATGTTTTGTTAAGATTAGTCCTTTCCCTCCTGGCAAGAGAACCAAGGACAAATTCCCTTATCTCTATTCTTTGCCATATCCTCTGGATTCAGAAATCAATCCACTTTCAAGTCAGTCTGCACTCGGAGGTGTTGACTGCACTACCCAGAGCGATGAGGAAGAGTGATCCTGACTCCCAGGAACATATACAGGGAAACAGATACATGGGACCATCTAAGATGACAGGAAGGCATCAGGCTCACATTCTGGAGAATGTACTCTATGAGTTACAGGAAAGCCTGGTTGAGGGAAATGAGCCATGGAGGGACATGGCAGATTCCACCCAAACTAACATTTGCTTTATCTTTCCTTTTAGTAATTTTCTACTGGAGGAAGGAGAAATACAATATGTAATTGAGGTATTATGAAAACAACCTTAACACCTCCAAATATTCCTTTCCTCTTCGGATATCTCAGATTGGAGGGACTGCTTGTTTGTTAGGATTTGTCTTTTAATTGTATTTTATTGTCAGGGCGATGTATAGAGGGTTTAGTTACATTCATCAGGTAGTGAGTACATTACTTCTTGAACACTGATACCCCTTCCCATGTTTTTCTCCCACTTTCCCTCCCCTCCTCTCTCCCAATCATCTTGTTTTCCCCTTGCTTTCCTGTGTGTCCCTGAAAGTCGGCTCATGGGGGGCCATGCTTATTACCACTATGGCTGTCCATCTCACTAGTTCTGTGGATTAGGATTAATGATCACATCCAGGTTTAACTCGCCTGTTGAGGTGCTCTTTTTTTTAGAAGGCACATTAATTCACGTACATTGATACCCTTTCTCATGTCTTGGTCCCCATTTCCCTCCCCCCCATCTTGTTTTCCCCCCTTCCCTATCCAATTTTAAATAACCAAATACATGCTCTACAGTCATCAGCTTTAACAAAATAAACAATATTTTGAGCTGCGTACTTCCAACCCCTGCCCTAAGTTCTGAAGTATTCCATGTTTGATGGGAAGGGAGGGAGGAAGGAACTCACTTAGTGATACTCCCCCTGTCCCCCCAGCCAAAAATAATCATCTGTCAGCTTTCAACTCTGTAACTATGCTGTCTGCAGAAATCAAATGTAGATTTTTCCCCCATTTATGTCAAAGTTCATACTTAACCAAGATCACAATGATTATGAGAGATGCAGGAAACTGTTGTCCTAAAAGTTGGTAAAGAACATGGAGCAAGTTGATCTACAGTTTCCCATGTCACCACAGTGTTTAAGGATACTTAACAACTATCCACATCCCTTGAAAGGGTGAAGTTGGCATGGTAAAGCAGGAAAAGACCAAACTCCATTAACAGTCCTGATTAGTTTGTATTGCTCTACAGACTTAGTGAAGGCCCACTAAAATTTTTGGCTGGAAGAGATTTTGAAATGTAAGAAGAAATACTAGCCTTTTCCTTGCATTCTTTTTGTTGCTGTTGTTTTGTTTTCTGGTCAGTCATGGGGCTTGAACTCAGAGCTTAGACCCTATCCATGAGCCCTTTTTGCTCAAGGCTTGTGCTCTACCACTTTGAGCCATAGTGCCAGTTCTGCGTTATTTCAGTTTGTAAAATAGTTTTGATTTTTGTCTTTATAAATGATGAAATCAAAATTAAAGATATAAACTCCTTATCCAAAACCTGAGAGAAATGGCTGAGCAATTCAATCCCAAAGACTTGCGTTAGCCACTCTGTACAGGAACATTTGCTAGACCACTTAGTGGGCCAGGAACAAATTCTATTTGATTTAGCCAATCAGACTTTGCTACTAAATGATACAGTATAAGTTTGAGTAAACAAGGATCAAATTTCACCTCCTTCACACATATTCAGACTTTAAGAAAACTCTACTTACAATAATCAACAGAACTGCCCCTCACCGTAAGGAACCTGCTTGTTTCTGTGTGGACTGGATCATTCAATCACTGAATCTGAGTCAGGGAAGAGAAACTCTGACCAAAGATAAGCATCTTGGTAATTGTTTACAGAGAACTCCCTCGGAGTAATTTACTTAAGGAAAATGGAGCTGGCAGTGCAGCCTTTAGAAACAGCCATGACTAATAATTTTTGTGCCAGAATCCCCTGTTTACAAAAATGAAAGCACTCTTGGGTAAGTGTTGAGTTCAGTTTAAAATTGTTGGATTTAGAGTTTGGGGCACAGGAATGGTTCCCCATCATATTTTTCTTCTTTTCTTCTCTTCCTGTGTGAGGTCTACATAATTACCCAGTGAATCTAAGCAACTATTAATCTGATAGTGCCTGAAGGCACATAATAAATAGAACAGCAGTCAAGTTTTATGTGGAATAGCCCAAACTAATATCACATTTTGTTATGGAAATTCCCTCTTACCACACAGGTTGAAAATGCACACTTGTTATTTATGTGGATATTTTGTTTTTGTTTTTGTTTTGTTGTTCCCCTACTGACCTAGATTCATATACTCCTTGAATAATTGGGAAATATAATCTCTCTCAACTCAGTTTATCCTAGTCAGTTAAATATACCAAAAGCAATGTCAAGAGTCTCAAGAAAGAATTACTGAGTAGAGTGCATTTTTCTCTCTGTGGTTAAGTATAAGGGTAATTTAAGTGGCATAACTGAAACACACTTAGGGAAAGTTATACTTGTAATGTTTTTCTGCACAGAAGGTATTTTGTATCTTAAGAATTGCCTAATCTGATGGATCCTTGGCTTTTACTAACTATATGATAATGTGATTTTTGGAGATTTTTCTCCCATTTAAGCAGTTTAATATTTCAAATCTCTCTCTCTCTCTCTCTCTCTCTCTCTATATATATATATATATATATCTTTTAATTGTCTTTTTTCTTGTCAATTTTCCTTTTTAATTTCTCATCTGGTACTTTTGCATCTATTTTTAACTCAAAGAACTGATTCTGAAGCTAGCTATTACTTTTCCTTCTAAGTAATTTCTCCCTCTATTTTCATGAATGCATTTTTTTCTGCACTACCACCACCATCAATATCATCATCATCATCATCATCATCATCATCATCATCATCATATCTTGCATTGAATTCCCATTTCATTGATTTATTTCTTCACAGTTTAATGGTGTTCTACTTAAAGTGTGGATATTTTTACATTATATGAGCATATATTAGTTATTCAAGAGTTATAGTGTGATATGCCCACATATGCATATGATTTACTCTGATCAAATTTACTCTTCATCCCATCCCTTCCCATTCTTTGAACATTTTCTTTTTTGGTGTCAGCAGTGGGGCTTGAATTCAAGACCTGGACAATGTCCTAGAGCTTTTTAAATGCTCTACTTCTTGAGCCATTGCTCCATTTCCAGCTTTTTGGTAATTAAAAGTCTCACCTTGTCTGGACTGGCTTCAAACAACCATCCTGAGTAGATAGGATTGCAGACATGAGGCACTGATGCCTGGCTTTAAAATAAATTTTTAACAAGTTGTGTTGTTTTATTTCCATACATATAGAAAGTACTTTAACTTTGTTCAGTGGCCTTTTCTCTCTCATTTTACCTTCCCCTTTCCCATTAGTACCTTGAGACAAATAGAACACAATTTATATTCCTATCATCCATTTTGAAAGGAAAAAATTACACATGTATGAGAGAGTATGGGACACTTGTCTTTCATTATCTTTTCTAGGTAATCTATAGTGCTATTGAGATATTATCTTGCTAAAGATAAACATTTTGTATTTTCATTCATAGAGTTTTATTTTTTCCCACAACTGTTGCTCAGGAACACAGAATGTTCCATGGCATTATTTCCCCTTTTTAGAATTGATTTAGGTTTTCCTTGTACTCTAGTTTATGATTCATTCTTGTCACTCTTATAGAGGTGCTTGAAATAGAAAATATTTTGCCTCAAGTAGTCGTGTATGTCTGTGTACCTTTAAAGTATTGTCCTCAGATATGAAATTTTAACTAAAATCTCCCACTATGAATTTCTTCTGCTGTTCTTATATCTCATACCATATTAAAATGCATGTAGCTTTTTGAACCTATGCTATCCTGTTTACTCTGAAATCTAATTCTGTATTATTTGATACCCAGGATTTTAGGGATAATTTTGTATTTTTTTAGCATAAAATGTTCCCCTCTTTATTTGATGCTTGGGGCCTGAATTCAATTTGCTAAACTGTAAAATTACAACTCCTCCTTGCTTTTGTTTTCCCTGGCCTAGTGTATGTTTATCCATTCTTGCATTCCCGTTCTTTATGACTTGTTTGTTTAAGGTGGGGCTCGTGTACACAACACAAAATTGAGTTTTATGTGATCTGGTCTGGTAACCTTTACAGGTTTTTTCCCTCTTTTCTTTCTTTTTTTGCATTCTGTGTATCTTAGATATTGATGCCAGAGTCTATTATTCTACTACTGAGCTAAACCCAGAAGTGTTTTTCTCTGTTGATATGGAAATATGCTTGTTTATAGTTGTTATTACTAACAGTTACTTATTCAGTTTCTATTAATTTCTTACTGTTTCTAATTTCCTTTCTTTTTGCCTTCTCTCTTTTCTATCATCAAATTTTAATCAATTATCTGTCAGTATGTATGTGGTTTTAAATATTTTTGATTCTTCATCAGTTGATTTGTATGTCAACACCTCCAACAATTATTACTACTTTTACTACTTTGTTGATGCAGCTTTTTCCATACTCTGGTGAAATATAATATTCACTCTCTGATCCTTCAAACCAGTCTTCACTTCTACTTTAATATTTTAGATAGATCTGCAATTAAAGGCTTAGTGATTGTCAACAATACATTTGTGTTCATGTTTCATTTTGTTTGTCTGATTGAAATCCTTTCTTTATGAGAGTCTTCATGTTTCATGGAAACAGTATTCTCTAAGAATACAATGTTCACTCTTATCAGAGCATTGTCAGTAAATTTGAACATCACTTTGTGTAGACATACAATCCTTGATCATTCTTCATTTCTTTCAACCTTTTCGTAAAGGTTGCTTGACTTTCTCGTCATTGTTGACTTTACCAATGGAGAAGTTGAAAGACAGTGTAAAATTTTCCTCTTCAAATGTTATTATTGTATTTTATTTTATTCCTTGTGATGGCTACCTCTGGGAACTTAATGGAATAAGAAGATTAATATAACACATTTTGGAGAGAGTTTGTAAGGGCATTTCCAGCAATGACTAGGTGATTAAGACCTTGACCTAAACAATGAATTAATCTCATGATAGATTCCTACTGAGATGTCATTACTGTGAGGTGTGGGAAGGTCGCGGAGGGCATGTCTTCGGGGCTACATATTTCCTTGACTCCTTCCTATATTTTTTCATCTACTTTGTAGCCACTGTCATGTGTATTACTCTGCTGTTCCAGGCCCTCCCACTGTGACAGACCCACTCCCCTGAAATCATGAGCCCAAAGAAATACTACCTCCTTAAAGATGATCCCCTCAGGTACACTTTTATATCATTGTGATACAAAAGTGAGTGATACATTCATGTAAGATTCATTTCTTAGGTTTGTACTAATTATGACAAATGAGGGAAGCCATGAGCCTATGCTCCTTTGGGTATGGCTTACTTCACTTAATAGGATTTTTTTCCCCCCAGGTCTTTCCATTTCCTTACAAATGGGGTGATGTCGTTCTTTCTGATGGCAGCATGGAATGCCATTGTGTTTAAGTACCACATCTTGTTGATCCAGTCAAAATTCTACATTTTTTCATTCATTTATTTTCTCTTTTGGCCAGTCCTGAGCTTGAACTCAGGCTCTGTCCTTGAGCTTTCTCAAAGCAAGTGTTATACTGTATGAGCCACAGCACCACTTATGGCTTTTTCTATATATGTGGTACCAAGGAATTGAACCCAGGCCTTTGTACATGTTAAGTAAGCATTCTACCACTAGGCCAAACTCATTTCCCTCATTTGTAATAATTAGTACAAGCCTAAGCCTCCCCTGGCAGAGCATTATAATAGCTCAAATCCTAGATACATAAAGCCATATAGGGCAAGGCTAAATCAATGGACCTCCAGGACATGGAAACAAGAGCTTAATTATGACTGATTGTTGTTCTTAATGTACTATGTTTTTTCTCTTCTCTTTTGTTGTCCCTTGGTAAATCTCATATTGTTACAGTATCTAACTTTGTTACCTGGTATATTGCACATACATTTATTTGTTTATTTGAAATAGGAAGGGCAAGTGGGGGAACCATAAAAAGGGAGGGGGTAGGGGGAGGAATATGGGGACAAAATCGTGAGATAGGGTATCATTGTGTGAGAAGTAATGCACCTTGTATCAGGTGAATATGACTGTAATTCCCCTTTACATTAAAATAAGAATGAAAGATTAATTTCTTTATCTTTGAATGCATTGAGTTTATGATGTTGTTATTCTACTGGGATATACATTCTTATGCAGGTTCAAAATATCATTTTGGTTCAAGAGAGTAGATTTTAAGTATTTTATTTTGATTTTGTCATTTTGTTTTCTCCTTGAGAGATTATGATATATCCTTTCCTTTCCTATCTTGTGCTTTTTCTGATCCTTCTTCACGTTTTCTTCATTGTAATCATGAATTTTATATATGTATACTTGTATCCATGTACACATGTATTTTACATATTTTATGCTTCACTGTTTTCGACTCACTGTTGTCTACATTTTCCCCATCTTTTTCACTTTCATTTCTCTAATATTTTTACTTTTTGCTCAGTGGTCCTGAGTTCTGTCAGCTCACACTTCATCTTTCTAGTGTCTTATGGTTTCCTCTCTGAATGCCTATATTGTTCTTATTTCATAGAGGCAATATCTTCACCAGTTTTTTTTTGAAAGACTCCAATCTTACTAGGCGTGGTGCTCATGTCTGTAATCCTGTACTCAAGAGGCTGACATCTGAGGATCTTGAGGATCTCGGTTGCAAAGCCAGCGTAGGCACTGAAGTCCATGAGACTCTTACCTCCAATTAACCACTAGAAAACAGGAAGTGGCACTGTGGCTCCAGAAATAGAGCAGTAGCTTTGAGCTGAAGAGCTCAGGGACAGCGCCCAGGCCCAGAGTTCAAGCCCTAGGACCCACCCCCCCCCCAAAAAAAAAGAGTCCCCAATATACTATTCTTTCTCTGTCCCCTTTCTCTAATTATCTCTTTTCTCAATATTTATATATCACTCCTTTATCCTTTTTTGTTGCTGTTTTTGATAAAGAAAAACTCAGTTCCTTGGCTAATGCACTTTCATCATTGACACATAGATTAGCCTGAGGTTACCTAGTAAGATGTCCTTAGGTTGAAATCCTGCATCTGAAATCCTGTGTAATATCCTCTGTATCTGTAGGAATATATTGGATTATGTTAACACCTGATTTAGAGATCATGTTCCTTAGATTTTTTTAAGGCCTTTAAGATTCCTTTTAGGATTTTCTTTTTTTGCCATCCTCTAGATTTTCTTTGGTAATAGTGCTGCCTGGTACAACTCAGAGGATTAAGAATTACCATTGATAGTTTGTGACAAACTTACTTGGGGACAGGACTTTCCTCAACAAGGAAACTTTGAATCAAGTCAAGTAAAGACAGTCTCTGTGAGTGAGGTTTCCAGGAGCTTTCCCACCAGTCAATACTCAATATTTGCTGGAATGGAAGCTTTTGGGGAAACCTGTACCTATTCAGTCCCTTTTCTATGCCACCTAACTTTCTAGTCTCTCTGACTCCTGTGGTTCCTGGGCTGCTAGTTTGTAAGGATATGGTTGAGCTATCATTAGAGAGAAGACAAGTTAAAATCCCAGCCAATTCACCACTCAGACTGCTATTCAAAATACTTGCATAAATACTACACAGATCACCATGAGCTCTTGATTAATTACTAGAATTATTTAAAAGTAGCTATTTAGGACAGTGTTCTCATTTATCTTTTAGAAAACTGGTTTCTAGAGGCCCTCAACTCCACCATTAAAGAAGTGTTTGTCTGGGTTCTCAGATTTAACTATTCTCAAGTTTCCAAACATAGATTATGTTTACCTATACCATTCTCCCTGCAAAATTTTTTATTATTATTTTCATTAAAAACAGGAAAAATTGTGATCCATTTCAGCATGCCCATTCAAAAGCTTTTAATTACTTTTTATGCATGAAAACATAAGAAAATAAAGAAAAGTTTAAGATCTGTACAACGCCAAGAGAGGTAACTCCTGGCAACTCCACAGATAAATGTTGCCACTTGGGACTTTTCCTGTGTGCTTTGCCTTCCCTTCTAAACATATTCCCTTAAGCTGTTCTAGCAGGCCTAAAGCCCTCAAGAACCACCCATAAACACACAATTACTTTTAAGCTGAAATCGGATGAGTTTATGAAATCATCTCACACTCCATTAAGTCCTTCCACCCCTCATTTAGCAAGATTGAAATGGGGGGAAGACTCTATGGAGATAAGAGGAAGGGGATCATATGTGATTGTCTTTCCCAGATGCACCGACTTTGCCACTGCATGTGAAAATCCTAAAACATACACCCTTTATACGATAGGTAAGTATCTTCATTATTTTTTCATTTATATTAACTATCATTTTCCATCCATATTTGTGAGCATTGAGTCATGACGTTAAAGAAATGAGAATCTTTTGCTTTATGCATTTTAAAATGTTTTTCCTTGGGCAGTAAAATAGACAGCAATGCCAACCAAAGATTCACAGTGATGTGAGAGTGACCGTACTGTGGGACTCAACAAAACTGGAAGCAAAATATAGTTCAAGGTACACAGAGTTTCAGTCACAATGAATCTCTATTTTTATTGCCAGTGCACCATTTGTGAAAGGAAAAATGTCAGTAAGCCTTAAGCCAAAGGTCTGCATTCAATACTAGGTGCCATAAGGCAGAACCTACTTGGTTACTCATTTGCATTCTTCATTATAAATTTATTAGCACAGTGCACTGATAAACATCAATGCTTACCTGAATCCTGTGGCTAGCAAAAGGACCCAGAAGATTTGGTGTTATATTCCAGTAATACCAGAATTTAATATAATCATTCAGTATCCAACTTATTCACACCAGCATGTTGGTTATTGGTTAGGGAAACCCACACATATTTTGTTAACCCATGGGTTTTTTTGTATTCTGCATTGTATTGAATGGAATATTAGAAGAAAAACTCTTATTTTTCTATTTCTTCCATTAGTTCAAGGAACGATTCCCCACTTCCATCCAAATGAGTATGACTGCTCTTTGTTCAGTTCTATCAAATTGCATGAATCACTATATGTGTGTAGAAATTTTGCTTTATCACTGAATAGAAAAAAAAATGGAAGACAGAATATCTAGTTGGAAATAAGGATTCTGTTTGTAGATTGATTCCTGGATGAAAATAAGCTATTGGCCTCCATAATTACATTCAATCAAAAGAATGTATGACTAGGCCTGATCCAAATGAACAGGCCGTGCCACTGTCTGGTGTCTTTACAATAAAATCATAGGACCAGACTTTTGGATATGAAAAGGTCATCCAACTGCACCCAGTTTTCATTAATAGAGGTTGATATACAGTTATGAATGATCTTCTGTGAAATAACTCTCCTGACATAAATTAAGATATCCTGTGGTACATTTTTCTATATTTACAACTGTTTAATGAGAGGAGCTCCATCTAGAAGATCCTGGGAAACATTCCAAAGAGAACCAGAATTCTCAAAAAGAAAAAAAGTCATAGATTATCATCTATATAGTATACTGAGACATTTAAACTTTGTACAATTCAACAACCATAGTTGAACTTTCTAACTAATGGCAATTTTCAAACTAATAGGTTAGTCATGGCAAAAGAGCCTATCCAAATACACCTCACCCTAAAAAAACAATGGTAAATGTCTTTTGTTGTAAGTTAAATTTTAAGTGGCTTAACACAGTCTTTCAACTTGTACTATTTTACTCACATTTATTCTCAACAGTCACATTAAATCTACATTAAACACAAGTAATTGCACACACAACGTCTTTGTATGCCCTTTTTATGTAGCCTCTCCTATCGTGAAGCCTGCCTAATTTGTCTAAGTACCAAAGTGTATCAGTTTTCTGCATATAAATTTTAAAAGAAGATACAACCCAGCACTAATATGTAAGTTAAATGTAATCATTTATCCTAAACCTTGGTCAAAGACATTTTATTTTTTTAAAGAATTCCAATTAGTCCTTCAAGAACCTAATATGTAACTAAACATTTCGTAGGAAAAGAATTGATTTTTTTCTTTGAACACTTGATCGCATTTCATATGCTCTCATGTTTTACAGACAACTACAAAGGATGGTTTATGGTCATTGGTAAAATCTAATGGATTTGTTTCTTTTCTTTTTTTTTTGATGTACTACTATATTAAAACAGTAAACCCTTTGGGGCATTTTTGCCATTTGAAAATTTAAGGAATTGAAAATGTTATAAGGATTTAGGACCACTTCACTATTTCATAAACAGTTACACACAACTGCAACATAAACAGACCACATTAAACAGATTTCTTTTATATTATTTCATAACAGTAGTCTGTAGATAAGAGAAATACAATAGAAGTTTTAAAAACCTGTTTGGGTTTTGTATTAATATGCTTTAAACTAAAAAAAGAGAAAATTTTCAAAAATGAAAGATATAAGAATTTGTTTAACTCCCTTCTCAGCATGAAATCTGAGTGATTTAATGGTTGCCAGTGTGTAGACTGAGCTAGGAAAATAGTATTGAAAAGGTACATCACCAAAGCACAAATTCATTATCCATAATCATGTTCAGGACACTGTACCTAGTATACAGTTCCAGAGAACTCATCTTCTCCTCCTGTTTCAAAAAGGAGCAGAGAGCAAAGACCTTTCTATCCTAGCCAAGAGGAGACTTCTTTTCCACATGTCCACACAAGCAGATATCCCCATTCCTCCCCACCTCGTCCCCTGTTCCAGCAAGGTTAGCTTTAATTGTTGAAATGTTTCAGGCAAACTTTAATAATTTGCTACCCATCTCCAGTGTATAATAATTGCAATAGGAGAACTAGTGGTTCTATCTCATTTAACACTTTAAAAATATTTTTGATCAATATGTAATTGTTATACCAATTTATGAGGTGCAGTGGGACATTCTGATGCACGTATACAATACGTACTGATCAAATTAGGCTATGTTGTGAAACATGAGAACTCATTAATTTTATTTAATTGGTTTTGGCACCTGTTCCCCAGCCTCCTTGTACTCATCTTTTCTTTTGTAATTACTATTAGGATTTCTGATTCATCTTTTCACATTACTATACAAAAGAGAACATTCAGTATCTATCTTCCCGTGTCTAACATTTTTTTAACAAAATGTCCCTCTAAATATCTCCTAAGGTTTTATGAAGAGAAATAAAATTTGAAAAAAAATCTTATACAGATCTCTCTTGTATACCCTGTAGCAGACACTTTTATAAATTTCTACTTAACTTTTATCCCTCTTCCTCTCAATGACTCTGGCCAGTCTACCAGCTACCAATTCAGAAAAATGCCATTTCCTTTCCCCTTATCCTCCTAGCTCCCAACTTGCTAGGAGGAATAGGACTTGATGCCCAATTCAGAAAATTCATAGAAAATTAATTTCAAACATATTAACTTTTCTTGCAAAAGCAATATGTTATTAACAGAAAGGAAAAGTAGGTAGAGAAAAGGAGGGAGGTAGGGAGAAAGGGAAGAAGGGCTGGAGGTAAAGAAGCCAATGACAACATCTATTATAAAATATGGAGGTTATTGCTTTCTAAGGAAAAAGTAACCTAGATCTCAAGTAGTTTCTCAATGAAAATTTTATAGATATCCTACTGGTAATTGTGACTACCAGAGTTCTCACAAGTGAAATGTAAGCTCTTCCCAAGGTCTCTTGACAAGATAACTAAGGAGAAAGGGAACGTATCCTGGACTATGAACTCCTGGTGGCTTTGGAAAACCACATGCAAGAAACAGTTTTCATGGTTTTCCTTAAAGGAGGCCTACCAGAAAAGGATCCTCTTGTTTCAGCGGGAATTAAGAGCATCTCAGGCTCCATCTTCAGGAAAGAGGCCCACTGGATCTTGGTAAAGGAAGTCATCTGGTACATCAGAGTAAAGATGGAGCCCCTCCACAGCTCACGTCCCTGTCCCCAAGCTGATTACTCTATGTGTGCTGGGTGATGCAAGCTTGAGCCCAGGGATATGAGAACCAACCTGGACAATGTCAACAGCCATGCAGAGTCAGGGGTAGCTTGAGCTACTGACTGGATGGTGGGTAATTGGAGAGTAAAGTAAAAGACAGGAAGCTACGAACACTGACACTGCAGCAGAGCAGATTTTACAAAGACAAGATTCTGCATGCTAGCACTTTGTTTTTGGAAGGAAAAAAATTATAATCAGTGAAATTAAATAAAAAGTTTCACTAAACTTTTCTCATGCCAAATACAAGTCTTGAACCACACATTTCAAGTGAGTTATTTAAGAACATAAGAATTAATTAGCCCTTGGGCTGTGAGTTTGGCCTAGTGGGAGAATGCTTGCCTGGCGTGCACAAAGACTCCAGTTTGATTCCTCAGTACCACATACATAGAAAAGGCCAGAAGTGGGGTTGTGGCTCAAGTGGTAGAGCGCTAGCCTTGAGAAAACACAAGGACAGTGCTCAGGCCCTGAGCTCAAGCCCAGGACTGGCCAAAAAAAATTTAATCAATCCTTTTGCAAATTCTACCAGGCTCTCAGTGTAGATGAGAGACAGCTGTTTACAGCATAAACTCCTTCAAGAGCTGGCTGTGTCACAGGATGGAAGCATACACCTATCTGTCACAGAACAGTCGCTTAACATCCCTGTCCAGGATACAGATATGTGCACATGGACTCAAAAATGGGACAGTAGTACATGGTCAGAGATTCAAACTTGGGGGGAAGGGCACAAGAAAAGCTGAGCATTCTTCATGTTAAATGGAGGCATAATGAAGGGTGAGAATATTGACTTCTTGAAAATCTCAGCTTATCTCTTGCCTTCATCATTTATTTTTTTTCTATTCCATTTCCATAAACTTGTCAAGCCTTCTTCAAATACACTATAATATGCTAACTCAGGTATGAGCAACTATGAAATGCTAATCTCTAAAATTCAGATTATATTTTTTTTTATTCCTACGATGCATTGCTTCACTACATTCTTGTTCCAGCAAACACTTTGCCATTCTTAAGACCAAAACAGCAGCTGGAACACCAGTGATTCCAAAGGGCATGATGAGGGAAAAGAAATTAAAAATTAAAGGGAGCAACAGACTCATATGAGCTAAAGAAGGGCCTCTTGAAGTGGCTGAATAAAACTTGTAGCAATATTTACTGTACCAAACCTATTAGGAGAAGAGAAAATATAATATTTATTTGGGATAAAAGATTTGCCAGCTAGAAGTTGAGAGTTTGAGATTCAAGAGAAGGAAAGGACATTGATGGATACTGGCGGCCCTACAGCAATTATAACTCATTTTTGCAGACGAAGAAACATCTTTGCTAGTGTGTCTGGCTTGTGTCAGAGCCATGCCATGAATCCCTTTCTTCTTCATCCAGCTTCAGCACTGATCTCTACACATAGCCTCTGTCAACTCAGTGTTTTCCCCTCAGACTCACTACTACATTACAGTTAAAAGTTTAAGGCATAGTTTTTAGTAAGCCCATCCTGTGAATGCATCATAATATCAACTATTATTGTTCTAATCTTTGATTTTTGTTTCTCTTGGCCAATCTACGTAAATCTGGCTTTGTCCCGGTAGAAACTAAAGTAGATCTTTTCTGGTTTCCCTTAGGCCTTTTACTGTCCACACTGCCTGATGGTACCATTACAAAATTGCACCGATGTCCTTGGTTTTTGGCTCATCACTGATTCTAACCTCCAGAACAAACCACCATGTTCATTCACCCTTGCCATGTTCACCTTGTCGATCATCATCACCTCTGATGGACTTCTGCCAAGCCTCTCCCATGTCTCTAACTCTTCACAGGTCTGTAACTCAGACCCCTTGAGTACTCAACCTCTTAGCAAACCATTTGAGGATAAGAGAACACTTGGCTTCCCAATAATCTTAAAAGATGGCTTCTCTTCAATATTATCTCCAGTGCATTCTCAGTCCTCTGCTCTACTGAAGCCATAGTTTTCATCCCTCTTGGAGTATCCTGAGCCCGAGTTCCTCATGAAACCACAATACTGTCATTCCCCATGCCACAGCTTCATTGCAGCTCCAGACATCTGGAACTAACTCCTGTATCCTCCATCAGACTTCCCGTCTCCAAATATAACCAGAAACCTTGTCTGCCAAGTGAGTATAATTTCTCTCCCTCTACATTTAGACGTTTCCTTATCTAACTCTCCAATACAATACATCATATATAATTTCTATTATATAGTCATTTTAATTTGTCAACTAACAAGTCCTTAAATCTGAATGCAAGCATTTGTCAACAAATGGAAAGGACTGGGGAGGGACAGGAGAAGGGTCATTCTGGGGGTGATGACCTCTGCTGGCCTGACAGGATACACTGTATCTCTCTCTACTGTATCTCTCTATTTATACCTCTGTGTTTTTAATACTGTGTGAATAAGTACATCACACTTGGCTTTGATTGCACTAGAAAGTGAGAGGGATTGAACATGGCCCCCCAGTAAAGGGCGGTATGCTAAGAATATAAAAGATGACATCATACCCCCAATGGTTTATAGGCAGCCATCGTGATGAGAGATAGTGTATGAGGGGTTTTATGACAGTGCATTTGGCAGTTTGAAACTTATAAGTGATTCCTTCAATTCTCCACAAAAACACTATTGAAAGTACTGTTGCTGAAAGTAACTGGGAGGAGGGTGTTTGATTTGCTTCTCTGGATGTTTTATTTAAAATATTCCTTTTACCTTGTGAGGTACTACCAATATTTGCTCTGTAGGAATTTTTAAAGGATAATGCCTTAACAGTTGACTCTCAGGGCTAAGGATAAAATTGGAGTGCCTCAAAAACTCTCTGCCCTTAATCTTAGCCTAGATTGATTGATTGTAATAATTTAATTTTCTTCTTACATTCTTGCTTTATGTAATTCTTTAAATTACTGATTATTCTTATGATAAATGTAGTGATATTCAATCAATTTTTCCCAAACATTTGGGTAATTTTTTTTGTAGTATTGGGGTTTGAACTCAGGGGTATAGGCCTGCGAGGAAAATGTTCTGCCATTTAATCTACCCCTCCAATGTGGTATGCAGGCATAGGCAGTATTAATGCTTAAGTGTAGTAGGCTGGGCACAGTGGTACATGACTATAATCTCAGCTATGTGAAATGAAGAAAGAACACCAAAGCTGATCTTGGAAAATGAGAAACCTTATCTGAAATATAAAATCTAACGGTTGGAGGCATGGGTCAGATGGTGGAACATCTGCCTAGGAATTACTATGCACTGCATTCAAATCCTAGCATTGCTCCAAACAAATGGTACAACAAGGCTGATATGATCTTGGAGACATATGATCCATCTGAACTACATGCACTACCTTGCAATGAGTAGTAAATGTGCAAGGAGAGGGGGCGGTGCCACCCCAGATAGATGGGCACACAAGCACAGAATAAGGAGCCAGGAAATTTTGTGCATGTGGTAACTGTTCAGAGAAGAAGCTGATCTCTATCATGCCATTGAAGAATAAAATGGAAACAAAGCCAGATGGCTGGAATCCTCGCCAGGAACTTCAAAGGTGAAATGGCCGTGCCTACAGAACTCACCCAATCCCATTAACAGAGATTCTGTCTGCTATTTTACTGAGTCTTAAAACCATCAGAGTTGGGCTCCAGGCTAGGTTGGACCTGAAATCCATCACCTAGCCTGAAGATCTTTCTTACTCACAACGTTCTCAAGCTGACATGTTCTGACTTCCCAAATGCATTTGTGTGCATCATCTAATTTGACACCTGTTACATTTTTTGAAGTAGAAAAAATAAATACATTTTCTTCATATTTGGAAGGAAGACAAAGCATGCTTGAGTTTTATGCCCAGCCAAAGAAAGTTCATCTCCAAGGGCAGTGTTCTTCCACTGACCTGGGAAATTACTGATAAGAACTCGGGGGAAAACACAATGAAGTAAATGATGCTTAGGAGAACTCAAGTGATCACTGGAGAAATCAGGCTGTCACAGTGCTGTGCTGTGGATGGTGAGCTGGTCTTCTTGGGCTGCCATGACGAAATAGCATAGTCTGGGAAGCATTTATCAATAGACTTTACTTCTTCAGTTCTAGAGGCTAGAACTCCAGGATGAAAGTATCAATGAGAGTTTGCCATTGAAAAGTTTGCCGTTTTCCCCCTTGTCTTAGTGGTCTTATTTTTGTGAGCTCTGTATGCAAATCTCCTCTTTGTATGAGAGTATCTACTGGTCATGAGAGACCCACACAACTGACCTCATTTTGCCTTTTTCAAGCTCTTTAAAAGTTCTGTCACCGGGCACAGTGGCTCATGCCTGTAATCCTAGCTACTCAGAAGGCTGAGATCTGAGGATCAACGATCAAAGCCAGCCTGGGCACTGAAGACCATAAGATTTTTATCTCCAATTAACCAAAAGAAAACCGGAAGTGATTCAAGGGTAGGGTGGTAGCCTTGAGCTGAAGAGCTCAGGGACAGCTCCCTGGCACAGAGGTCAAGCCCCACTACTGACAAAAAAAAAAAAAAAGGTTCTGTCTACATACGGTCAAATTCTGGGGTACTGGAGGTTAGGAATTCCTCACATAAAGTATTCAGGGAACACCATTCAGCTCAGAATAAAAGTCTTAAAATCAGTTTTAGTGATATGCATAAGAGAAACAAACAGCAATGAAAACAAGAGGCGAATTGAAAGCAATGTATAGGAAACTTTTGCTTTCTCGGAGATTTTAAAGATGGACAAAGGAGCTGTGGGAATGAGGTGGTATTTCTGAAGCCCACTTTAAAAAAATATTTATTTATGTAAGTACATATCCATCATAATAAACACGGAAGTGTAAGATGTATCACTAGAATTCTGGATAAGACACTATCCGGAGGAGAAAAAGGTATACAAGGGAAGAACAGTATTCCAAATGCAGCATTCAACACTGTATTATATTGACTGCTGGTGTAATAATCTTTGCCCATTATTTACTAAGTGTGTGTTAAGAGCAACTGTGTGTTCTGTACTGAAAATAAAAGACCTTCTCTTTCCCTGGAGGAGCTTGTTACCCTTTAACTTCCATAAAAGTCTGCCTTTGTCCCTCAAATAATTTCAACCTTTGCAGTATTTTTTGAAAAAAAAATCTCCTTTAAGGCTTTTACTCCATAGATAACCATCCATTTATCTACCCCAAACCACTGAGGTGCTAGCTCTCTCCTTTCACAGTGAAAAGCACAGCATTTTCTTCATAGGGAGAACTCCTACGGAGGAAAGCCCTATGAAGAAAGACCAGAGAACATATACTCAGACCAGAGGCCTCCACTAATTGCCTTCAATCACTCTAATTCCCATGGACTTCAAAGGGAAGTCAGGAAAGATACTGTGGGGAAATGCAAAGTTGGCAAATATACCAACACATCTTCAAACCGCAGTGTGTTAAAAACACAAACCTTTCATGAAGCTAAGTGCCAACAAATGATACTTAGCATTTTCAAAGAGATTCCCAGTGGTCTAATTAAATGTTATGAGGTCAATCAGTATTATTAGCCTCATGGTAGAGATAAGAAAATGGAAACACAGAAAGGTCAAGTGATGTGCCCAGGCATTTATAGTTCAACAGCATCTACATTAGTTTTTGAACTCAGTGGTGGGGAACTGGGGGGAAGGGTTCCAACAAAGGTAATACTTAGCCCTCACCCAGTTCCCCACAGAATATTCTGGCACATAGAACTTATCAGTCACCATTGATGAACATTCCTTCTAGGTGTGATTAAATTTCTGAAGGTGACAGTCCTTCCTCCTTACACATCAAGAATAACCACAATTTCTCATGAGATGGTCCCACATCCAAAGAACTGTAGCGGATTCTGATAAGAGTTTGCTGAATGGGGAGTTCTCTTAATAGACAACTTGGAAAGATAAGTCATTTATATATGGCTCATATGCGAGGTCTTTCTGTATATCTTAGTGATAAATGTGAAATGATGAATTCTCTATCATGAATCACTCAGTGAAAATCCTTGAGGTTCCCATAAACTACCAGAAGTTTTCTATCACTTTGAAAGGTCCTGGAAAGCATCCTTAAGTCCAAGTTTGCCCCATAAAAATGATGCACCAAAGCTGCATCTTTAGACAAAATCGATCAATCAGTCTCATCACACTGAATGCTCAGTGCTACTCAAATTTAATAGAAGAGGTTGGCAAATGAAAGAAGGTATGATCTAGGCTCCATCTTCACCTATGACATCTCCACTTGTAATTGTACTCTACAAAAGATCACCCCACCCTGAAAGCACCTTTTCTAGACTGATTCAACAGTTGTTCTTTCTTCATTCCTAACTGTTCTCTGATCATCTTTATAATTCATAATCACCTTTCCTCATACATTGCTTTCATTTTGTCTCTTGACTACTGTAATGAAATAGGATAATTCAGCAAGCAGCGCAATCACAGACATCGGGGGACAGGTGTAAGACCATCAACAGTGCCTGTATCTCATCAGCTCTAGTCTCAGGTTTAACACTAGATACTTTTATCCTTGTTACCATTCTTCTGTCTTGACCTCTTGTGTCCTCTCTCATGTTTTCCCTAGACAGTACTGCTTCCTGGCATAGACACAGTGGTAGCTAACAGGACAGACAGTAAGGGCACACAGGTTGGAGGGCCCATCCAGCTCCTTTCTTGGGTCTGCTAGTTTCATGGCTCCCTCACACACAGCAATGTCCCTGAACGGTTGGGACTCAGAATAGACTTTGAAGTAGTGAAGGCTGATTTCATTGAAGACTGGCTTTTCTCCTGCCTATTTGCTGCTACTCAACTCAATAATTCACTGGAAAGGAATGTTGCACACTAACAGTTTTCTCACATAAAATACCCATTGGATTTAAGCTTTTATACACTAGTGTCTCTGGAAATGCAAAGGAAAAATATATTGCTCTGGCTAGAGCAGACTGTTTATGTTTCACTGAAGCACAGTCTCTAAGCAGATTTTCATTGCCATCTCCAGCCTATTTAGGAAAACAAAGTTGCCAGAAAAATACCCTCTATTCTTTTAAATAGGCTTGAGAAACCTTAGCATAAAACAATAACTCAGTTATATTTATAATCCGAAACACTATCCAAAAAAGCAGTTCAAAAATTATATGCTAGAAAAGATAAGATTCTACCCTGTAATTTCTAGAACAACTGTATGTCAGGCTGCCAGATAAATATTTACAACACATTCAAATTTAGCTGAACTTATATGACTTCAATCAGTGAAACTGTTTCCAGACTCAGAAGGTCACAAAAGCTGTTATCGGGTTTCCTGAGCCTGCTGCCACATTTGTGTCGGAAACTGAACATCACACACTCTACTCTTCCTAAAGTCTTCAAAAGGCAGATGACCTCCCACTTCTTCCCTTCTATGGAAAACACCTTGTCACCCTTCTCCCCCCAGTAATCAAAGCTGCCTTCTTTGAACAGGCGAAGACAATCCCATCTTTCTGACCTCTACACCACCACCACCGACAACAATCACATCTTTCTGCCCTGGAATTGCGGCTTACAAAATGTTTAGGCTGGAACTTCAAGGGTATGAACTGACATGACCATTGAGAACGGATGTAAAGAAAGCCCACAGTAGCAGGCTCCTGGCCAAATTCACAGTGTCAAGTTATCTGCCTAAAAAATGTTACAAGGGCCATGGAAGTGCCCAGAGGTAGAAGCCTGCCAATTAGAAAAAGTGTGAATGAGACTTATGGAGCTGGCCAGGGTGACAGGGTCACAGGCATCACTTGGCAGGAGGCAATTTGAAGATAGGTGTTTGACACTGTAGCCAGGGTTTCTGGGAGATTTTGTGTGGTTCTTGAAATTGTACTTCTGTTAAATTGTTTAACTCAGTGTAGCAGTGCTTCATAATCGTGCCAACAATTATACCAATTAGGACACCGCTACTCTTTCTTTAAGAAACTAGTGCTCAAGAAGTTTAGTCAAAGGTCTGAGTATGGATAAAAGAAGCAGGAGAGTTAGGGAAAAGCACTATCTTTCAAGTTTGTATTTTTTTAAATATACTTCATAGCAAAAAATAGCTGTGAAACCATTAAGAATGCATCACAAAATAAGACCCAACATGAATGCAATCCTTTACTAATAATACTTTCAAATTATAAGTACTTTTCTTTATAAACCAGACAGTCTATAAAGTATCCTAGAGTCTTTCCATATTATTTTAGAAAAGTTAAGCCTCTCTAAAAGGATGGGATATATACAGTTCATAGAATAGGTGGTAAATGGGGCCACTTTATCCAATGTTGCTGGCACATAATCATCAAATGTATATGAAATTCTGAATAATCTAACTCCCTATGGATGAACATTTAGGGGCATTTCGACCTCACATAATTAGCTAAGATGCAAACTCTAATGAGATTGACAGCTGGGATAAAATTATATCAAAATACAGTATTTCAGGGTTTAGAGCAACGGAGTCTTTCAAAACCATGTTGATGACCATACGAATCAAGTGACAAGGAAATTTAAAGGCTACAAATTATTGACACAGTAAAAGGAGTAAAATAAGCCAAATTTCAAAATCAACTGCAGTTGTATGAGTTCGCCATTTTCGAGTCTCAACTATAAAGAACCATGTTTAACCAAAATTCACAGATAATCACATACCACTTGCCATTTCCAGTTTCACTACTGTATAAAGACTACGTATGAATCAACTCATTCACTTTTCTAAACTGATCCTGTTTTCCTATCCTCATTTCACAGATGAGGAACAGAAGTCAGCCAATTGTTCCAAGGACTTATATTTAAGTATTCCAAGGACTTATGTTTATAGTTTAGTGTCTAAAGCAGGGATCCAATAAGATAGCTTAGCTCCAAAACTTGGGGCTAAAGACATCTCCAGCTAGATTAGTGATGCTGCAAGATTAGCATCATGGCTAATTATACACAAATATAAAAACTTTACTTTCTCTTTGGCTGAGATGCATCAGGTTTAAAAGGAGAAAATGGAGAAATAGGGGCATATCTTTCTAATGCCTTCTCTTCCATATTATCTGTAGAACAGAATTTGGAAACAAACTCAAATATCAGGTGTATTTGTGGTCAAAGACATTTTATATATATATATAAATGTATATATAAATATAAATATAAATATATATATATGGATATATAAATATATATATGGATATATAAATACATATAAATGCATGTCTGCTTTATTGCATTCAAATATTTTAATCTTTTATACTTCAATAGGTATTGACAGCTGTCAAATGACTGCTGCAAAAGCACCACAATGGAGTAACTTACATTTCCTCTAGTCAGTTCTAAGAAAGATACTTAATTGATACAACAGGTCTCTTCTTATCTGAGGAGAGTTCTCCTCAGACAAGAAGAGAGATTTAGTGAGTCTTACTCCTGGGTGGCCCATACAATCTAGAGTGGTGTTTACAAAATGATAGCAGTTTCTTTAATAAAACAGAAAGATAAACTGTGTTCCTGGACCACTAGGTATATTTTTAACACAGACAAGGAGTATCTGCAATTGGATCCTTAGAATCCAGGCAACTGATTGTTTTACTAAGCTGCTGTCTTCTCACATATCTGTCTACTTGGAGCTCAAAACCACAGGATTTCTATATCTTTTCCTATGTCTTTTCCTATGTTCTTCCCACTTTTTCCTCTCTCCCTCTCCCTCTCCCTCTCCCTCTCCCTCTCCCTCTCCCTCTCCCTCTCCCTCTCCCTCTCCCTCTCCCTCTCCCTCTCCCTCTCCCTCTCCCTCTCCCTCTCCCTCTCCCTCTCCCTCTCCCTCTCCCTCTCCCTCTCTCTCTCTCTCTCTCTCTCTCTCTCTCTCTCTCTCTCTCTCTCTCTCTTGCCAGGTCTTGGGGCTTGAACTGAGGGCCTGAGCACTACTGTCCTTGGGCTTTCTTAAGGCTAGAGCTCTACCACATGACTCACAGATCCCACTTCTGACTTTTTCTATGTATATGCTACCAAAGAATCAAACCCAGGTCTTTGTATATGCTAGGCAAGCACTTTATCACTAGGCCATGCTCCCAGCTCTTCCCCCACCATTTTTTCCTTTTTTTTTTGTCAGTCATGTGACTTGAACTCTGGGCCTGGGCACTGTCCTTGAGCTCTTCAGTTCAAGACTATCCTTCTAACATTCATGCCACAGCGCCACTTCCAGTTTTCTGGGTGTTAATTGGAGATAAGAGTCTCATGGACTTTTGTGCCGGGCTGCCTTTGAACCATGATCCTCAGATCTCAGCCTCCTGAGTAGCTAGGATAACAGGCGTGAGCCACTAGTGCTTGGTTCCCCCTATTTTTTCTCAAGACCCACAACTATATTGGGCAACATGTAGACACAGCTGCAATTCTAGTAATTCTCAGTGATGCCTGGTGCTCGGATTAGAACCCAGGAACCTCACTCCTTGTTGCACTGGCTAAAACATAAATCTTCAAGAATTAGGCAATACACTGATAGGAAAATAGACTGCTAGTAATTAGAATTGAAAAATATGTGATTCCTTTCCTGGTTTACCTTCAGTCTTTCTGTTCAAAATTTCACTCATACCACTTCTTTAAAATTTGGAAATGAAATTTAAAATTTGTCCTTCTCTTTCTTGATAAATACAGAGAATCGATGGTGTGTGTGTGTGTGTGTGTGTGTGTGTGTGTGTGTGTGTGTGTGTGTGTGTGTTGGTACAGAGACTTGAAAGCTTTTTGGCTCAAGGCATTTTACCACTTAAATCATACCTCCACTGGCTTTTCACTGGTTAATTGTAGATAAGAATCTCTCAGATTCATCTGCTCAGGCTGGCTTTGAACCTGAATTCTCACATCTCAGCCTCCCAAATATCTAAGATTACAGGCAAGAACCACAAGTACCCAGCATAGACTTTAATTACAGGATGGTTTCATATATATATATGTGCCTATTTTTCACCCAAATCACTAGAACACCACCCTAAGTCTTTTATGCCTTAGTTGGACTAGTGCCAGAAAAAGCTAGGAACTGCAAACAGAGATTGAAATGAAAGCATAAATCACTAAAGAAACACAATGTATGACTCCCTTATCCCTCTGGTTCCTATGCTAGTCCAAAATGTCAAGGCACATCAGAAACTTAAAGTTCAAGGATGATGAATTTGTTCTGATTCTGTGCTTAGGAAACTGGCAGTCCTGGACCTGGGAGAGCCCCACAGAGTCTGCTTTGGCAACTATTTTCAATCTTTCTCTCTGTCTACTTGGGAGGGGCAGGGTTGGAACAGCTATGGGAATCTGGCATTCTCCCTTAATATAGAGGAAAAAAGAAGTAAATAACCAATGATGACTAGCTTTGGCTTGGTATGTCCAGCAATTATTAAATGTACTCAGGCTTTCAGTAAATTAATGTGTCCAATGACCCACAGGCCTATAGAGACCATTTATGGTGATCAAATACTTGAGAGTAAAGCTTGCTTTTTGAACTAAGGTTTCTGCATTATGGTTGAGAGCTCACGTAAGAAGAGAGATAGGAACTCTGAACACAACTTAGTTAAGAGCATGTTTCCCACTGATGGAAATTCTAGTAGTTAGAAAAATGATCTCAAAAGAAGTAATGTACTAATAGATTCTCTTCTGAAGATAGCCAGACTTGAACATCTTGTCTGACCCCTGTGTGTCCCAGAATCATTGTTCTCTGGGCTAGGAATTTCCTTTCCAGTGTCCCTAGTCTGAGAGCAACTCGGGTGATTAATTACATTGTGTCTCACAGTCAAATTAAAAAGTGCATAATAGGGGCTGGGAGTTTGGCCTAGTGGTAGAGTGCTTGCCTAGCATACATGAAGACCTGGGTTCGATTCCTCAGTACCCCACATACATAGCAAAAAGCCAGAAGTGGTGCTGAAGCTCAAGTGGTAGAATGCTAGCCTTTGGAAAAGTCCAAGGACAGTGCTCAAGCCCCGAGTTCAAGCTCAGGACTGGCAAAAAAAAATGCAAGAGGTCTCTATACTGGACAGAAACATAGTTTAGTAAGCTACAGTGGTCAATACGGGAAGCACATAAGAGTTATAGCTAACTAGATCACATCAGAACATTTTCAGATAGGGTCAGCTCAGTGATGGAACTTCACAACTTGAAGAAATCATACTGTTTAAGTGTGATACCTAGCTCACTAGTATATGAGAATATCCAACTTGTGTGACAACAAGCTTTATTTCCGAATTATTTTGTCACATCTAGGTATTCTCCTTTTTGATAATAATGCTTTCCCTCACTATGTAATACGTATTAATTTGTTTTCTATAATTTACCTGATGCTTTTGTCTTATCAGTATCCAAGATGCTACAATGAAAAAAGGATAATATATTCATGAAATGTTCTTCTAATGTCATGAGATAAAACAGGTAGTAATTCTATCTGGTTAGCATCTAACTCTATTGAATGAATTCTACCTTTGTTCTTAAAACTGCCCACTTTCAATGTCATTTCTAATAAATGACTCAAAAAAATTGCCAAGCAAATCTTCCACATACTGTACTTCTCCATACTATATTTGTATAATCATCATCTACTAACTGTTTTGATTTCAACATTATTTGGGGTTTCTATCCTCTTATTCAGAGTTTCTAATATCTGTTCTTTCTGAGAATTTAGTTGTTGAATTGTTGGTAATCTCTTGAATTAAAAAAATAATTAATGCCCATTAAAAGATGGGCCAAAGACTTACAGAGTCTTCTCTGAAGAAGAAATAAGAATAGCCCGATAGACACATGAAGAAATGTTCAACATCTCTGGCCATAAAAGAAATGCGAATCAAACAACTCTCTAAGATTCCACCTCACTCCAGTTAGAATGACCAGGATCAAGAAATCTAACAACAGATGCTGGAGGGGATGTGGCCAGGAGGGATCACTACTACACTGTTGGTGGGAGTGCAAACGCATTCAACCACTATGGAAAGCAATATGGCAGTTCCTTAAAAGACTAAACATAGAGCTCCCTCTATAACCCAGCAATTGCACTACTTGGCCTTTACCCAATCGTCCAGAAACAAGGACATACTAAATCCACTGCAGCACTAAATTCATAGCAGCACTATTTACCATAGCAAAAATATGGAACTAACCCAGATGCCCCTAAGTTAATGAGTGGATCAACAAGATGTGGTATTTATACACAATGGAATTCTGTGCTGCTGTCAGAAAGAAAGACATTGCCCCATTTGTAAGGAAATTGAAAAACTTAGAAAAAAATCATATTAAGTGAAGTAAGCCAGACTCAAAAGAACGTAGGCTCAATGGTTTCCCTCATTTGTCATAATCAGTAGAAACCTTGGGCTCTCCTAGCAGAGATTTACAATAGAATAAAACCTAGATACCTAAGGCCATATAAGATGAGGCTAAATGAAAGGACCTGCAGGATACAGAAACAAAAGCCATATAATGAGTGATTGTTGTCCTTAATGTACTATGTTATCTCTTATCTCTTTTGCTGTCCCTTGGTTATCTCATATTGTTACAGTATTTCACCTTGTTATCTGATATATTGGATATATGCATATTTGGTTATGTGAAATAGGATAGGGAAGGGGGGAAAACAATATGAGAGGTGAGGGTGGGGGGAGGGAAATGGGGACCAAGACATGAGAAAGGGTATCAATGTACATGAAGTAATGCACCTTCTATCTGGTGAATATAATGTAACCCTTCTATTAATTACAATAAAAATATATGGGAAAAATTCATCAATAGTAGAAATTTTATGCTGCATTAGTATAGCAAATGCATTAGTATTTTGTTTTCTGCTGGTTCTATATGATTCAAACAGGCTTTCCCATCCTTCTAATCCACAATCAATTGCATGTACACAGAAAAAAAAGGCCATATTCTTTTCCAGAATGACCTTCACTCTACATTTCCCCAGCAATATATAGAGATGTTTTCTCTGCATCTTCATCTGCATTTGGTGCTACTACATTTTTCTCCTTAACTTTAGTCATTCTTATAGTTGTGTTTCAATACCACATTACAGATTCAAATTGTATTTCTATGATGGCTAGGGATGTTAAAGATATTTTCATACATGTAAACACCTGAATAAATGAACTCCACAATTCTCACGTTCTAAGAATGATATTATTCATGACCAGTGCTGCTCAAATTGAAGTTTAGTTTGAATTGCCAAACATGGTTAGTTAGAATGAACGAAACTCTATGCTTCTTTTAGCACTGGTGAAGTAAGACTGAAAGGATTGCTAGTCACTGTGTGCAGTCTATCTATAGAAAATCCTCAGTTCAAATACCACCAAACATGTGAATGCTGTTTAAATTAACTAAATGTATTTGCTAATCATTTTTAAGGGGAAGGAAAGAATGAGTTTTTAATCATTCTTTAAAAATATATCAAATATCAGCCCCTTTAATTTGTTCATAGATTAAGAATGACCTATATATTACAGGTTCTTATTTCTAAGAAATAATTAAAAACTTACTTATTAATTCAATAAGCATATAGTCAAACATTTCATGTGCCAAGCAGGGGACAGGGATTCAGGCTCAAGTTGCCAAATAAGATCAACAAAATTTCTGCCCTCAAAGAGTTTATAACTAACAATAATTTATTTAAAAAGAAAGATAATCATTCACTGCTATCTTCTGTAAGTGCTATTACTTTGCATTCGCTACTTCAAGTTTAATATTTAATTATTATGAATGTAAATTCGGTAGCCAGCTGGAGAAAAAATGGCACTGGAGTGCTCCTAAATTATACAGCTTGCTTCAGGGGTGTCTTCTTGCCTTCTCCATTTTTGTGGTTGACCTTGGAGAGAAGATAAGGCCAAGAACTGAAATCTACACTAAAAGTACCAGTATTCTTCTCCTTTGTGGAAAGATCCTAGAGTATGTGGCACAAAGGTGGCTCTTTCTTCACTGTCTCCTCCCAAAGTTACTTCTAGTGACGACATAGCACTAAATCTATGGCCAGACACTGGTGTCTCAAGTCTGTAATTCTAGTCATTCAGGAGACTAAAATCTGAGGATGTGGTTCAAAGCTAGCCCAAGTAGGAAAGTCTGTGAAACTCTTTTTTCCAGTAGACCATCAAAAAAAACCCAGAAATGGAACTGTGGCTCAATGTGATAAAACAATAGCCTTTAGAGGGCTCAAGGACAGTGCTCAGGCCATGAGTTCGTGCCCCACAACAAAACAAAAACAACAATGACAACAACAATAAAAATTAAACCTCCAAAATCTTTTAGGATCAATGGAAGAGATGCTACCCAAGGGGAAAAAAATCTAGAATAGCATAAGCAGTTCAATTTCTAAATTTTTGTTTTTGTTTTTGTTTTTATTTTGCCAGCACTGGGCCTTGAAATCAAGGCTAGTGCCTTGTCAAGGCTAGTGCTTTACCACCTGAGCCACAGCACCAGTTCCAGCTTTCTCTATGCATGTGGTACCCAGGAATCAAACCCAGGTCTTCGTGAATGCTAGGCAAACACTCTACCACTAGGCCAAACTCCCAGCCCCTCAATTCCTAAATTGAGCTGTTAGAAAAGCACGTGGTGCGATATGACATGGTCTTTGAAATGGGTTTCACTCTCATTCCACCACTGAACCAGTGGGGTGTGTGTGTGTATGTGTGTGTTTTACTTTTGTGTTTTGCATGTTGTTCAAGGTAATGTAGAGACAAGACAATCATTTTCTATCTCTTCTAAGAGTTTAGCCGCTGGTGTACAGCATAAATAAAGCCAGAAAATTAAAGTAACATGTTTGAATTGCTTAAGAGACAAGTGAAAATAATCTTTGTTTGTGTGATGCTATAGTGAAAAATCAGTGAGAACATTCCATCTTGTCAATTTTTAAGATACAAACAGTGAAAATATAATTCACACATAGCCAGGCACTGTTGGCTCTCGCCAGTAATTCTAGCTACTCAGGAGGCTGAGATCTGAGGATTGCAGTTCAAAGCTAGACAGAGCCTAAAGGTCAGTGTGACTCTTACCTCCAATTAACCACCAGAAAACTGGAAGTGGCACTGTGGCTCAAGTGGTAGAGCACTAGCTTTGTGCTGAAGAGCTCAGGGACAAGGCCCAGGCCCAGAATTCAAGCTACATGATTGACCGAAATAAATATATATATATAGATAGATAGATAGATAGATAGATAGATAGATAGATAGATAGATAGATGTGTGTGTATGTATACATATATTCACATAAAAAGTGTAGTTATTTTTCACATGCTCCCTCTCACAGGCATATTGGAGTGTTTTATATTGGGTTTTTGGTGATTCATTAAAATCTCTTCAGTAGAACTCTGTTCACTTTTATGATACCTTATAAGAGACTTTTGAGGTCCACGATTTCTACAGGCATTCTCAGTACAAATATCTTTTCACTCATTTTACATTTAAAACAAATACTTTCTTACATGCAATAGTAACTTGATTTTGTTTTGTTTTTGTCACTCTTTGGAGTGGAAATTTTGTCAAAAGCCTTGGGAAGGTCTAAATGAAGAAGTTACATAGGATTCTGTAGTTGCAATTTGTACGTACTTCCTTGGAGAACTTTGGTTAGAAACATTAGCAAAGGTCATGTTTCACTAGATTCTATAATTCCATCACTGTCCTGTGTCCTTCCTATTCTTAGCCTGGAGGGGGGTAAGAAACACTCCCAAAGCCTTTTTTGGTCTATGTGTTATCTTTCCTAATGGTGCAATATTTTAATGAAATAAAATCAAAACCATAGGTATGTTTAGTATTTCTATTTCTTACAGCAAACCATATAGTAGAATTTTGCTAATGGTCTGAAGCTGTTCATCCAGCTACACAAAAATGCCAAATAAAAGAGCTTATTATATGCTGGAGTTTGCATTTGCAAATGTGTAAATTATCTGAGGCAAGGCTATGCATTTAATTTAATGTAATGTCTAACCATAGACTTTTTATTGAATCTCTTATGCATGGATAAATCCCTTAAAATATGATTTTAATTTTACAAGTAAATTAATTTTTTAAAATTAAACATTAAGGAGCTGGGAGTTTGTTCTAGCGGTAGAGTGTTTGCTTAGCATGCACAAAGACCCGGGTTTGATTCCTCGGTACCACATACATAGAAAAAAGCCAGAAATAGTGCTGTGCCTCAAGTGGTAGAGCAGTAGCCTTGAAGAAAATCCAAGGACAGTGCTCAGGCTCTGAGTTCAGTCAACAGGACTGGCAAAAAAAATTGAAAAAATTAAACATTAAAGTTAAGTCGCCATTCTCATGTCAATGAAATTCTGTGTCTTACTAAGTTGCCTGGGAACTACAGCATACATACAAACCGAGGGATTCCATTGTTGTTTTTCTATTTAAAGAAAATCATATTCATGTTTATAAGTGATTCCTTATTTTTTATTTTGATTGTACTATTTTTATGCTACGTTTTTATTATGGTAGGAAAAGGGCATGCCTTGGAGGGTTTTTTTTTGAGCAAAGTTTGTTATTACTTACAAAGAGAGTTTTATGCCTTGCTCTTTGGCTATTTCTTCTTTTTGAGCAGAAGAAAATTTATAAAAATAATACATGTTCAACTCTTGTGTATTTCTTTAATGAGACATTCTTTCCTATCTATGTTCTTCAGTATTTATCTGAAGTCATATCTCATTATATTAAAAAAGGGAGTATTTGGCTTATTCTCATAGATGAATATGACATATAAAGGTTTAGAAAATTTTAATTTATGGTCTGTAACCCATTATATACCTTTCATCAATATTCTGAATGTAAATTCTAGATCTAACTTCAACTTGAAGGATTGAACAGATTTGCTTTGCTGATTTGAAATTCCTCCTTATTAGAAACAACCTGAAGCTACTGATTTTTGTATTTATAGGTTATAAGAACAACACTTAACAAATAAATAATATGTGGTATCTTCTGACCAATAGTTATCAAATGCTTTTTATATCCTAAAAGCATATTTAGCTGATTAACTTCATCTTTGTTTTTGAAAAAAAGGGAGAGTTTCTAACATAAAGATGTTAATAAAGTCGTAAAAACTTAAAAACATTTTTCTCTTGAAGGAATAAAATAAACATAGAAATTTCTGATGCCAAAAAATCCCATAGCAAAGATTATATGTCTTCTTAATTGATATGGTTATTATGATGGCATAATGATATTTGGGAATAATTCCAAGAGTGAATTGTAAAGACTAGGAAATAGGAGTTGCTAAATTAATAGTGCTATTAGAATTTTCTTAAGAATAAACTTACTTATCTCACTAAATCATGTCTGAGCACACAATGGGATTTACAGTTTGCCCCTTTGTCCTAGAAAATGTGTTAATATGGTTCTGTTCTTTAAAAAAAATGCCATCTACCATGCACTATTAGCTTCAATCAGTAATCCTAATTATTTGGGAGATCCAGATGCCTGATTCTCCAAGACAACTCAGGAAGAAAAGTACATGAGATTCCATCTGCAAAATAATGAAAAATAAAACAACCAGAAACAATAACCAAGATTTATATGGTAGAGGGCTGGCCCAATTCAAGGCATTAGGCCTTGAATTCAAAGTGTGATACTTAGAAAAATAAATAAAACAGAATACTACAGGAATTCAAATAAAATTAAGGTGACAAGATAGTAATTATAGTGCATCCATCATACAACATATACTGTAGTCACATCTTTGTTTAATTTTTGAGAAAGAAAACTAAAGAATTTTCTCTTTAGCTGTCTCTTGGTGCTGATGTAATTATTCTATCAGCAAAAGAGTCTACCTCATGTTTCCCTTTAAGGGACAGATGGTAGTTTAGGCCTGTAATGCTAGCTATGCAAGAGGCTGAGATCTGAGGATCAAGGTTCAAAGCCAGCCTGGGCACTAAAAACCATGACCAAATATGAGACTCTTATCTTCAATTTACCTCTTGAAAAGGGGAAGTGGGGCTGTGGCTTAAGGGTAGGGCAGTAACCTTGAGCTGAAGAGCTCTGGAACAACGCCCAGGTCCAGAGTTCAAGCCCCATGACCCACCAAAAAAAAAAAAAAAGTTCCCTCCTAAGTGAATAAATTAGTATGCATTATTTACTATGACACAGATTTAAACATCTCAGGATGAAATATTCAGCTATGTCACTATGAAGATGAAAAGATCACAGAAAGCTGTATCTTCCTTGAGGGATTCTCAGAAGAGTAAAAGAGACTGGAAAAACAAATAATTGGAGAAAATCAGTAAATGGTATACTGGAGGCAGTGTATTTATCCAGGCAACATAAGCAAAGAGTTTGTGATCACTTGGAAGGCAAGCTCTGAGCAGGGCAGGTGGATAGGAGGTCACCTCCTCAGAGTATTGAGAAGAGAAGAACAGCAAGAAAGAACATCACATCATGCACAAAGTAGAAGCAGAGCCAGAGCTGCAAAGAAGAAAATAAGTAGCATATTCAGGCGCTGTGTTCTTGCTATAGTAGAAGATGTATTTTCAGATCAGGACCAAAACAGGATCAGAAAGGCCTCTTGAGTAAACTGGCCTTTGGCTGTGGGAGCCATGAAGGAAGTTGTAAACAAGAATCTAAATGGCCCTACTTATAGGGAAAATTTTTACTTACCTATAATAAATGACTTTTATGCTTGGTAAAATGTTCAATAGCAATGTATAGTGGACAATGTGTATGAGTTAGAAGTCAAATGGAGGGTCTAATTGCATGAAATGCTAATGGATGGAAAAGAGATTTGGAAATGATGGAGACAAAAAAAATGTATGAGACAGAAGAAGATGGTGAAGGAAAAGGAAACCAATAGGTTAAAAATGTAGACCTGCTAATAAATAGATGGTTCATCCAGAAGGCAGGAGGAGAAAAAGTTTGGGGAATCTATTAAGTTTGTAGGATGAAGGCATGTTGAGTTGCAGCTCCCTAAAATTTAGTGAAAAGGAGCAAAGGAATATTTCAAGGAATTTGACCAAACTGGTCCAACCCAATAAGAAAGTTCCTATGAAAAGAAGGCTTATAAGACTCCTATGAAAAGGAAGTTTATAAGGTAAAGTATTTGTTGACATGAAACCACAAAGGTCTATTCTATAAATGATATTGTTGTGGACTGCACTAACTAGAGAAGTCTTCTATTGATGTTTTAGCTCAAACTATCTCAGGCTATGCCTGTGTTTAGAAACAGACTTTCAAGCAGAGATTAAGTTTAAAAAAAAAAACACCAAAAATATGGAGCTGTGAGGGCAGGCTCTGACTAGTGTCCTGAGAAGAAGAGGAAATAGGGAAGCACAGAGAAATATCAGGCAGAAGCAAAGGGAAGATGAGCAGGGGAGAAAATAGCTTCTGCATATCAGGGAAAAAGGTTTTAGCAGGAATCAAAGGTTCTACCACCTTGAAATTCACTCTTTGTATGAGAAAACAAAGTGGGATTTTCTTAAGCAGCATTAGCAAGCAAATTCAAACATTATTCTAGTTTTACATACTACTTCCATCCTATAAATATATGTTTTTCAGGAACTAATATATTCTTTTCTCTACAACATGCTGAAAACACATGTCAACATCTCTTTAGGATTTTATTTTTCCTAGCTCCTTTCTATCCACTCTATAATTTCTACAGAAAACACCCAAACTAGAGTTTACCTTTCTTAACCACACTGGCATTAGAGATTTTTTCCTATAGTTTGTGCTAAGACATTTTACCGAATGGAAGTATTCATAAAGTGGCTGAGCCTCCTACTTTTGTTTTCCCCAAGGACCTGTGGTTCCCACACCTCTGGAATCCTAATGCTAATTCAAAACCTCTCTGCCAAAACACAGCCCTCTCCTCACAGCATTCCATAAAATTTCCCACATCACCAACCATGCTTACATCTGCATCTAAACAGTGATCTAGTATACTGATCACTACACAAAGAATGCAACTTTTTCAAGGTACCCGTGAGAAGAATTTTAGAGTTAAATTGGATCAAAACAAATCTATCCTGTTACTTTTCACCTTCTATAGCTATATTAACTGACAGCCAGTTTACAATATAAATGTGTGTTAACCTAAACTTAAGATCAGGAAAAGGTTCTTCTAAGAATAATGTAATTTACTTGGAAACAATATTGCAATAGAAACTACTATGGATATGCAAAGAGATTGAGGAAATGGGAATTTGAAAAGAAAAATCTGGGAAGGTTCATCAGATAATTTGCAGTTATATTCTTTGAATACAACAAGCAATAGCCAGAGTCCCAAATTCAAGATGAGAATTGTTCTACAAATACTTTTTTGTGTGAAGACATTGTAATCTATGAAAGCCAACCAACAAACAAAAATATAATATCAGCCTCTTAATAGGACCCCAACTACCTTCTACCTGGTCTTCCTTCAATTTAATAAAAGGAACAAAAGCACCAAATGATACTGAAGTGTTTTTGTAATCAGTGATGAGACAATGAGAGAGCATCCATCTGTAAACCAAGGAAAGGACTCAGAAGAAATCAACTCTGCCTTGAAATTCTAGCCTCCAAAACTTAAAAAAAAAATAATGTACCCACTATGTGACCAATATAACTGTAACCTCTCTATACATTACCATGACAATAAAATACAAAATAATTAATTAATTAATTAACTTTATGTTTTTCAAGTCACCCAATCTATAGTAGTCTGTCCTGGCACCCTGTGAAGAGACAGTACCCATTTAAAGACAAGACCAATAAAATGAAGAACAATTCGATAGCCCAGCTATTATAGACTTAACTTGCCCATTACCATATGGGAGATATTCAGATAATGGAAACCAACTCAGGGATCTATTTACACTATTAAACACAAATGAGCAGAACACACTTTCTTATAATTATGTCCTGCTGTTTAAACAATAATAACTTGCAAAGAGTGTAAAAATGTTTTCACTAGATGCCTTTATCGGTCCCAAATCAGTGACATTTCATGTATCAGTCCCTATCACTCCAGCCCTTCATTTCTCTACCTAATAAAGGTTTACTCAGCAATCTTCAACCTTCCCAATGAACCATAATAATTTTTGGCACATATGGAAAACAATAAACTTTCTTGAATTAATAAAATTAAGTCTGTCAGATTTAGGCCAGCTGGATATTAAATTCAAACTAGACCAAATACTGGCTGAATGTAGTTACAGCTTGTATAGATCAGATCTGGCATGAAATCTAGTTTGTGATGTAATGTAAATTGCCAAAGTGATAGAGCTTCAAATTCTGAGTAGTTTATTTTTAAAATGATATGCATCACAAGGAAAAATAAAGTCCAACTTAATGTGAAAATAACTACTTAGAAGAACAATAGAATGAGAATTCATTAAGGACTGGACTATCCATTCTGCATAATAATCTAGGAGGACTGCATTGTTTCCATGGGCATGAACAAAAACCGAGATAAGGCTCAGTAGTATGTGCTTCATTCTTTCGTATGTTACTTTAAGCATGTCTATCTGTGTATAAATGTGGGCATATATCTAGGGACTTCAGAAATAGGAATTTTGTGTTGTTTTAAGTGCAAAACCTCTGTTTTTTCTGATTAAAGGAAACTCACAAAATCAGTTTTATATAATTGCCACCATGATTATGTCTGAATTATCTCCATTTACACTGTTAAAATACAATAGGTCCATTTGTGACAAATCCAGTATGAGTTTAAAATACCAACTTCATGTCAAACCACCATTTTAATTGAATGAAGATTTTTTGTATGTGAAAGTACAAGCAAAAACACACACAGTTCTAGGTATTTTATTTTATAGTTCAAAATTTTATATTTTGAATCACATATTAATTATTAGTAAATTATATTAGGTGTTTTATCATATGCTTTTTAGAAAGATTCAACTCAGATAGCTACTCTTTTTTTGGGGGGGGGCAGTCCTGGGCTTGGGCTCAGGGCCTGAGCACTGTCCTTGGGCTTTCTCAAGGCTTAGCACTCTACCACTTGAGCCTCAGCAATACTTCTAGCTTTTTCTATGTATGTGGTGCCGAGGAATCGAACCCGGGTCTTCGTGCATGCTAGGCAAGCACTCTACCACTAGGCCAAACTCCCAGTCCCTCAGATAGCTACTCTTAAGATTATACCAAAAGCTAGTTGATCAGAATTTTTGCCATTTTTAATTAATATACAAATTCTAAGAAAATTCATTTTCGATTTGTGAAGCTTTCTTTCAACACAATTCAAAGGACTAAGTTCAGAGCCTTATTAAAATAACAAAAAATGGTATGGAGCTAACTATATTAAGCTCCTCCAAATTGCCATACCATTTCTGTATTGATTCAAGAAATGATTATCTGCCAAGATCAGTGGTTTATAGAAAGGATCCTTATCCAGTTCACAGACAGGTGTCCTATCCACAGAAATCTTATCATCACAAAAAGAAAATTAAACAACCAATAATTAAAGCAAATATTAATATAGAAAGAATTGGATTCGTTTGTGTGCCAGAGCTTTGTGTAAAGTACATACATATACCCTTTCATTCAATCCTCATAATAACGGCATGAGTTTATTATTAATTTTTGCCCATTTGACTCATGGGAACCACTGAGGAATTAAGGCATTAAGTAAGAGCTCAAGGTGCTGCAGCTTACTAGGAGCAGAGCTGAATTTGCATGCAGGCATATTGGCTCCAGAACTTGTGCTATTAATACACATATTTTTCAAGTATGTAAGTGTACATTGTGAATGGCAAACAGAAAAAGACTATCTTCAAAAATATGCAAGCAAAGCCAAATTTCACTTGAAGCTCTCCAGAGAAGCTTTTCAAGAATATTAACATTTTTAATTTGTATAACCTCTTTTTATTATTTTTTTGCATTTTTATTAAAGAATTGATTCACATTGATTTTTACATCATATTTCAAATGTCATGTTTAACAAACAAGTATCCAAGATGGGAATCTATATACAATCACTGGCACATAGATTTTAGAACATAATTAAAATTAAGCTGAGGGTTTGTATGTCATAGATACATTAATATATGTAATAAAATATTATGTCTATAGAATATATAGCCCATAATAGATTTTTATGTCTATATAGTTGTGTTTATATCTCCAAGACCATATCCATAACCTTGGGTACCCAAATATTGAATCATCGGCTGTTGTATTGTTTGGATCTAATATCCATATATTAAGGCTACCATGCGCCTTTTGTTCCTTTGGTCTCAACTTATCACACTCAACATGATTTGCTCTAACTTCATCCACTTCCCAAATACCATTATTTTATCTGGTCTGTTGGCTATGTAGAATTCTATTACATATATATCACATTTTTTATATCCATTCATCTGCATCTGGGTTGTTTCCATCGCTTGGCTATTGTGAATAGTGCAGAGATGAACATGGCTGAGCAGGTGTCCTTATCATATCCTGGATTATGATGCTCAGGATAGATGCCCAGGAGTGGTATGGTGGGATCGTAGGGAAGGTCTATTTTCAGTTCTTTAAGAAACCTCCAAACTGCCCTCCAGAGTGGCTGAACTAAATTACATTCCCACCAGCAGTGCAGTAGGGTTCCTCCTTCTTCACAACCCTGCCAGCATCTGTCATTGTCTGAGTTCAGAATATCGGCCATTCTAATTGGGATAAGGTGGTATCTTAGGGTTGTTTTTATTTGCATTTTCTATATGACTATGGATGATGAGCATTTTCTCATATTTTTTTCTGCCATTTTAACCTCTTCTTTTGTTAAGTCTCTCTTTAGTTCCTTTGCCCATTTATTGATTGGTTTGTTGAGTTTGGGGAGGATTCTTTTCTTAAGTTCCCAATAGATATTGGATATTAAGCATTTGTATGATGTATTATTGGTAAATATCTTTCCCCAGTTGGTTGGCTGTCTTCCTACTTCAGTAGCTATGCTTTTATCTGGGCAGAAACTTTTCATTTTTAGATAGTCCCATTTGTCAGGTAAGAGTATTAACTTTTGAGTAGAAATTTTGAAAGTAGGAAGAAGTCTTGAAAAGAAATGAGGTGTCTCTAGCAAAGTAAATAGCCTGTGCTAACGATATTGAAGTTTAAAAGAAGGACCTTGGTTGAATGTTTTCCCCAAATTTTACATTACATGGGCTAAATGCATTTCATGTTGTGTTATTTCATTCAAGAAATGAATTTCTAATTTTATATAAGAAATAATAAAGAAAAAATGAAGAAGCTAAAGTGTCAGTTGCTGGTAACTCACAATCCTAGCTACTCAGGTGGCTGAGATTCACTGGATCCTGAGGAATCTAGTTTGAAGTCAGCTCTAATAGGAAGGTTCAGAAGTGAGTCTGTGCCTCAAGTGGTGAAGTGCCAGCCTTGAGCAAAATGCTAAGAAACAGCACCCAAACCTTGAGTTAAATCTCTAGTACTGGTATCATAAGCAAACTAACCAAAAGACACAGAGCATTGAAAACTGTTTTATGTAATGCCAAGATTTCTGATAAATGATTATATTCAAATGTATCTTCACTCAAAGGGCATCTGGCACCCAATTTTAGCCTAGCAAGTAATATATTCTCAATTTTATCCTTACACTCAAGCAAGGCTTCCAGGCAGAGTAGGAAGAATTAAGATAGAAGACATTATGGCTTGCTTTCAGATTTGAAGTGTGGATTTGGATATTGAGGAGAGATATGAGGCGAAAGAAGAGGTTATTGTTATGATTTGATATAGGCATAGCTCCTTCCAATGATTCCTATGATAGAAGCCTGTTACCAGAATGACAGCGCTAGGAGATCTTAGAAACATGAAGAATTTCCTTTAAGACATGAAGCCTGATAGAAAGTTCTTAGTTCACTATGAATATGCTTTCAAAGGGAATTATTTCTCTCAAGAAATTTGGTATAAAGAGAACAAGCTGTACATTTCCCCATCTAATAACTCCTTTCTGGTATGAGATGTGACCACTAGATCTTCCATGCTCTCCTGCCGTGAGAAGAAAACCATTGGCCCACAGGTGATGAGCTATTGGTGTTGTAAAGTCTTCAACATTTTTGATTCTCCCAGATCATAAGGTAAATAAACCTCCTTTCTTCACAAAGCTAGCTACCTCAGGTACTTCATCATACTGATTAAAAGCTTACTTATACAATAAGAAGTTAAGAAACACTTTGCAGGAAAAATTAGAAATTGTATTAATAGACTCATCTTTTAGTCAGTGGAAATAGAGACTTATAATTTAGAAAGCACTTTCTGAGAGAACTAGAGGCCTAAGAGAAACAACCAGAAAAAGTGAACCTGAACTGTCCAACAAAGTTGTATATGAGTCTGTGTCAATTGAGAGAAGGCTACCACTTGAGCCACAGCATCACTTCCAGCTTTTTTCTATGTATGTGGTACCTAGGAATCGAACCCAGGTCTCCATGCTTGTTAGGCAAGCACTCTACCACTAGGCTAAACTCCCCACCTGCGTAGTATCATTTTGGTACCAAACGTATTTTGCTTACTGTAACATATTGGAAGGTATTCTTCATAGATTCTGACTGGTTCAGAATCTTGTGAAGATAGGAAGAATCATTCAGCACATGACTAAAATATAATGAATGGGCAATGCATGTTATTTCATGTGGTAAGTCCCCACCAGCCATGTCCCCCAAATAATTACTATTTGGAGTCTATGTTTGTAGACACCTAACCTTATAAAAGGTCAAAGCAATAAATTGTGAGAGAAACATTTTAATTTATTTATAATTTGAAATGGATAAACATTCATGGCACTGATTATTTGTATCGTGATAACAGTCACCATTTAAAGCCACCTCTTCTCCATCTCTTCCCTTTTCTCTTATGACCAATTCATCAAGACACTGAGATCTCAAAAGGACAACTACAAGAAACTGGGAAGAGGGAGTAAAAGTAAAACATACATTCTAAGCTACACACAGGTCTTTAGTGTCCTTTACTTTCTCTAAGAATATCTTTTCTTATGTTCATGGGGAAATAATATTAAAGAGATTACATGATGCACTTCTCTCTGAAAGGAGTTGAAGTAATAGAGCTGAGGCTTTGGAATTGGATGTACCCAGATGTCAGTCCTGTCATTCCTTCTTTTCATATACCTTATGCTGCCAGGGAAACATGTCATGTTATGACACTTGGTGTTATCTTATGCCAAATAGTCACCTTATGACTACCTTCCGTTAGTCGTGTTTTCTCTCCAGTGTTAGTCATGTTTTCTCGCCAGCATTCATCACACAAAATGTTTTGGAAGAGAAGGTAAATCAATAAAGAAAAATGAAGGAAATTTCATAAGTAAAAGCATGGAGATCCTTTTTAGATTAACTCAGTACATTATCACATATGAATTCCAGACTTAAGTAGGATTTCATTTCAGATGTACTCTGGGGATGATTGTAAAGACAGCTTACTGATGAAAATGATTGAATAAATAAAATTAGATAAATGCTGAAAAATCAACCTTATAGTATCAGACTTATCAGACTTACAAAGATAAACTAACATTGGCTTTCTGTTTCTGCAATATTTGTAAACTGGCTCAACAGAATTGGGAAATCAGTGTCCATCTGTGAAATAGAATGAACTAATGTTTCATAGTGAAGCTACCAATTAGCTCATTAATTTTTGCTAACCCATGTAAATCTTTTGGTCCAATAATAGACAAATCAGTATTCATATATTACTATGTTTTAATCACTTATAGCTATTTAATAATTATTAATAAAATATAATTCTATTCCATATACAACTCTAAAACATCATACCAGGATCATTTATATCTTTGTGACTTTTTTTTATTTGTTTTTTATTGTAATTAATAGAAGGGATACATGATATGTGACTTTTATAATAAAGATAAAGTGTATATGTGCATATATACCAAGAGGTAAAAGTTGCTAACGAATAAAAGGATGTAAGGGGAACAGAGTTATTCACAATGTGTCACTAATAGTTATGAGCCCAGAATAAAACTAAGAAGAAAGAAATTATTATGATAAAACTTACTCAAAGCATACTTTTTAAAGGACTATATTAAATAAGCTTTTATGGCATAGGGAAAATTTATGAAGCAGACACATCATTTAGCAAATTTAAAGCTTGCATACTCTTAAATTGACTCTGGAGCCAACAAACTTCTTAAATATAATTTAGAGATTAGAAAATATTTCCTTTCTCTCCATCTAGTGATTATTTTCATAAAGTATTTACTCTGCATATGATCAAGATCAATTTAATACTCTCTGACTCCCATTCACCATCTTGTACACTACCCAACACAAGTCTACTCAAAGCAAAGACTAAGCTTCTCTAATTAGCAAGAAAATAAAACTTAATCTAGGTTCTGATTGTTTCTTTTAAAGTACTGAACTAGAGCCACTTTGCTGAATTTCTTTTCAAGTCATTTGTACTTGAGTGTGGCTAACACATGACTTACACTATAAAAAGACATAAAATACCAGAATTTAATAATCCTTAGGTGGCTCCATACAAAGCAGATGTCCAGTTATACTTTCCAGATGTGTGCAATACGATTAATTAAAGACAGTACTTATATGTCATTTTAGTGCACTGCAATATAGTTAAAACTATGTTCCATTAAAAAGGGAGAAGTAGCAAAAGCTAGGACCACTTAACTGGAAAAATAATTTTCTATGAAGATAAAATTCATGTACACGTTGCCAATAAGAGATGAAACGAAAATGCAACTAAGACCGATGACCTCCAAATGAAATGACCTCCTTTGAAATGAATTCCAAAGTTTCAAGTGTTGAAAGCTTTGTATTAATTGTAAGGATCGGAGGTAGGTATCAAGTCTAAGAATAATTTTTAGGAATTATTGGGCCTTGAGGGCTCTGATCTAATGGAAGCATTCAAGGATGGATTCATGATGGATTCATACCTGAGTAGACTTCTACGAGTGGAAACTACAGAAGGTGAAAACTATTCAAAGGAAGTGGCTAACTGGAAACATACATTCCTTTGAAGGATCTACCTTGTTCCTGGCTTCTCCCTCTCTCTGTTTCTACTTCCTGCTTGCCAGGAGGTGAACAGCTCTGGCTAACATGTTCTTCAGCCATGGCTTCACCTCTTCACAGGCCAAGAGTCAATGCAGGTAGCTGATCATAAATGGTTACCCCAAGAACTGCACGCCAAACTAAATTGTTGTACTTTAAATCCTTTTAAGTTGTTTATATCAAGAATTTTGTCTCAGTGACAAAAGTACCGAACACAACAACTTTGCTCAAAGCATTGTACACTGCACGTTCAATATATTACGTGTTCTATTTTTTAGCTCTATCTTGTCTTCTGCATGCTCTATGAAGTATCTCTCTGTAGTATTTAGCAAAAATGAATGAAGATTGAATATTAGTTTGTTTAAAGCCTCTTCATAGGTTAGAGAAACAAATACAGCAACTGGCTTTTCATGCTCAGAGAATTGGTCTACATTTTGAGTCCCTCAAAGCTTCATCATCAGTTAAATTCAATATAAAAATTATCAACAGCTCTGTTTATATGATCTGACAATTTTGTAGATTGAGTCAATCAGAGTCCTTTTACTTTAGTTTTCATACTCTGACTAAATAACAAGTCAAATTTCCTCAAGAGAGAACACAAATCATGGTTAATGCACAAATAAAAATCAACTCTTTTCAGTCAAATGGATATAAAAGTGCCATTTGTTACAAACAAAACCACAATGGACATAGATGGAAAATCAAATATGAAATTTGACGCAATCACTTAGGCTCTAAAGTTAACCCGTTTGATTTCATCAGATACGTTTATTTTCTAAATTGCTACAGAGGAAAAAAATCCATTCATTTTTCTTTAGATACACTCTCTCCATATATCAATTATTTTACTTCACATGGTGAATTTCAAATGTCTATTGTTATGAAAGTTCAAAAATCTATTTTTCTTATTAACTAAACTTTATAAAATCATTAATATTTGGCCTTCTTGTGCTTCAAAATTTCATTTATTTCAAACCATCAAGTTGCTCTATGAGCTAAAAAAAAGTTATTTCATAAAATCATTAATCTGAACAGACACAAATAATTACCTAGGATCTGGCTATTCCTGAAATCAAATTGCTTTCAAATGACTTAATTTTTTTTGATACAGGAAGATATGGGAAGTAATGCTAACACACACACACACACACACTCACACACACACACACTCACACACACACACTCACACACAATTTACACTTTCCTCCAAAATAAAAGTAAGTCCATGTGATAAATTAAAAAAAAAACACTCAATTTCTAATCTATCATCTGACATTTTCCTAAATTTATTCACAGACTCTTCGGAAGACAGTTCCTTTTTTCGTGCAGAAGTTGTGAGGAGAGGCAGCAATGGGTAGAAGGTGTCATGGCTGACCTGATAGCTCTGATGAGTTATCAATTCATCACTATCCTCTTTTTAATGCTATTTCTACCAAAAATTGACTACAAATGCTCCTCTCCTCACCTTGCCTCACTTTCCTCTTCTCTCACTTTGTCTTGCATGTGTGTGTGTGCACATACACAAACACACAGACACATAGACACATGCATCACTTGACGTTACTCAAAACCTCACCTCAACATTACCCAGGCACAAAAAATAAATTCATTTTTCAGTTTAAATAAAAATATCCTCTTGCTGGGTACTAAAGGCCAAAAATACTTACCTTCCAGAAGCATGAAGATTAGATATAAATGGGTGGTTAATTAACTAGGTGCAGGGTGGAGGGAACATTTTCTTCAAGAAAGACAAGAGGAAAAATGAGCATATTTTATGTACCCAGACAGGTAGATAAGTCAAGCTTTCTTAACTGAATGAAGTCTGTTAAGAGTGGTAAAACTACTCAATAAGACATGATTGGTCCAGCAACTATAGTCCAGTCACTTCTCCATCAATAAGAACATAAACAAGTCCTCAGAGAATTTACTCTTGCCAGGTGTTGGTGGCTCACAATTATCCAAATGCTCAGCATTCAAGGGATTGAGGTAGGAGAGTATAAATTCTGATGGAAACTGGCTATGGAGGGAGAACTTGTCTTAAAGAAATAAGTAGTAAATAAATAGAAATCCAAAGTAATATACATGCATACACACACATATATATGTATTTATATATCTTAGAGATTTTGTAAGCATTTTATAGTACAATTGAAAGCTTGTAAATGTCCCTTGTTTCTTTCATATGAGGTAAATAAAGACAAAGGTTTGGTTATAATCTCATTCTAAACTAAATCCATTCAGCAAACTTATTAGTACTTATTATAAGCTACCAACCATTCTCTAGTACATTTGTTTGTTTATTTGCTTATTAACTGTATGTATATATATTTATATCTAATTTTTATCATACAAATGATGTACAGAGGGGTTACAGTTGCATAAGTCAAGTCATGAGTACATTTCTTTTAACAGCATCAACTTTTTCCTCATAGTTCCTCATTTTTCCTTTTTGAACCCCTCTCTCACATATTGCAAAGTTTATTTTCAACGTAATGTCTAGTGTTATCGCTGCAGTAATTCACCCTTTAACAACATGATCATTTCAATAGATACACAGGAAAATTTGACAAAATCCAACACCCTTTTATGAGAAAAGCTCAGGAGAATCTGTGAATCCATGGAATATTCCTTGATATATCAAAGGCAGTATATGACAAACCTACAGCCAGAATTATACTTAATGGTGAAAAATTAAAATCATTTCCTCTAAAATCAAGGATTTCAATTCTCTCCACTCTTCTTCAACATAGTAGGAATTCCTAACAAGGACAACAAGGCAAGAGATAAACATAATGGAGATTCAAATAGGGAAAGAAGTAAAACTCTCCCTCTTTACAGATGTCATGATCCTGTTTTTAAAGAACCCTATAGATTCCTCTTCTAAGTTATTTATATTGATCTGAAATTTTGGCAAAGTATAAGTTTATAAAATTAACCCACAAAAATCAGTAATTTTTCTGCATGACAACAATAATTGAAATCAGGGAAGCAACTCTATTTTTCAGTAGCCTCAAAAATAATCAATATCTGGGAATTAACCTAACCAAAGATGAGAAGGACCTCTTCAGCGAAAACTTTAAAAATCTGAAAAGAAACAATTAAAGCAGTTTCAAGGAAAAGGAAATATCTCCCATGCTTCCAGATTGGAAGGGTTAACATTGTGGAAATGAAAATACTGCCCAAAGCTATCTACAAATTCAATGCAATACCCATCAAAATCCCCATGACATTCTTCAATGATACAGAGAAGGCAATCCAAGATTTCATATGGAGTAACAAAAAACATTGAATAGAAATAACAATCTTTAGCAGGAAGAACAGTGTTGGAAGAATATCAATACCAAACTTTAAACTCTTGTTACAAAGCCTTAGTAGTAAAAATAAAAGAAAATAAAAATAAATAAAACCAGCCTGGTACTGGCACAAGGACCAATGAAATAGAATAAAAGATTGGAAATGAAACAACAGACAGATAGTCACCTAATATTTAATAAGGGAGCCAAAAAAAAGGATGTAAGCAAGTCTTTCTGACAAATCGTGCTGGCAGAATTGGCTACATGCATGCAGAAACTGGAAGTTAGATCTTTATATATCATCCTGCACCAGAATCAATTCCAAACGGAACTGGAAGAGCAGATACCCTGAAATATAACAGGAAAGCTTAGGAGAAACACCTAAACATACAGTTCCTAAACATAGGTAAAAACTTGCTAAATACAGATCCAGTATCACAACAAATCAAAGAAAAACCTTATAAATGGGAATGCATCAAATTGAAGAGTTTATGCATGGCAAAGGACATAGCTAGGAAGATTAATAGAAAGCCCACAGAATAAGAGAAGGTCTTCATATTTCTTTTTCTACTTTTCTTATAAGGTAAACTCTGTGTAGGATGATATGTCTCATTTGTGGCAGGCTCTATCACTAAATCCTTAGGTAATATCACCCACTGAGGACATTAATTGAACAATGAAAACTATAGTCTTACTAACATCTTGCCACCAAAAAAAACACTAACATGGACATTATTTCTTCCTTGTGAGTATCACTTATCCTTTCTCAATACCATTTCTTCCTGTCTGACACACTTCAGAGATATTTGTCAGGACTTCACACCTGAACCATGAGTAATAAGAAAACATCCACAAAACCCTTTGGATTTCTGCTGGAAAGCATTGTATATAAATAAAAGAGGCCATGTGAGATTGGCAAAATATGCAATTTGTATTTATCCAACAAATTAACAATTATCTGGTCTTGAGAGGGAGGTAGACATTTTGATGGGAATTATTTTATTAATCCTCTCATGCTCATCTAGGTTTAATAACCAGAAAGAATGCTTATTTGAGTGAGGTTATTAAAGTAGCTTGGTCTACTCGACTCTAGTATTTCATCATATTCTTTTCTGTTATTCTGATTTTTCATCTCCAGAAGACATCTTAATGATGACTTATTTTTCTGGCTCTACCTTGGCCCTCAAGACTGTATTCCCAGTAGCATCAGCTCCATAAGGGAAAAGTCTGATATTAAGATCCCAGGCTACACATGTAGCCTGTTTTTGTTACTCCCAAGAAGAAATCTAGGCTTGATATTTTCATTCTTTTAGTTACACATTGCATATAAAATTTAAAAAATGAGTCATGAATTTTAATCGTGCTAATAATAAATTATTGTGGCTTCTAATACCATGGCATACACTTTTCCATCTCTTCAGCAGGTTTTAAAAATGTATTATCAAGGCTTCTATCTCAAGAGAGGAATCAGTTTTTGAGGGACTCCTTTTTATGGACAGAAAAATAATTTAGAATGTAGAATGTAGGCTGAGATCTGAGAAGTGCAGTTCAAAGACAGACCGGGCCCTCAACAACTAAAGAACATGAGACTCTTATCTCCAATTAACCACTAAAAAATGGAAAGTGGGGCTGTGGCTCAAGGGGTAGGGTGGTAGCCTTGAACTGAAGAGCTCAGGGACAATACCCAGGCCCAGGGGTAGGATGGAAGCCTTGAGCTGAAGAGCTCAGGGACAGGACCCAGGCCCAGAGTTCAAGCCCCATGACCCACCAAAAAAAAAATCTTCCTGAAACTGGAGGAAGATGGTATATGCATGTGAATGAAAAATGAAAATGAAAGAGAAAAGACTATCATGATTTTTCATAAAGATTTTCATGGCTTTAGAACTTTTTTTCTGTTGTCTAAGTTCTCCTAGGTTATGGAAATAAAAATAACAATACTGAAATTGCAATACTGAAAGAAAGTATCTCTCTATCCCATAGCCATATCCCTCAAAACTTTATGCGACCCTTTAAATAATGACTTTGTTGAGAGATTTTTCCATAAGCCCTATTATTTTCTCATTTAAAATATACAATTTAACTATGTTCAATGTATTTTTAAAACTAAACTTTGTATCGTCATAATTTGAAGTTATTAATTCTCTTACTTCAATGAGGCATTATTTTTGGGGACAGATAGAATGTGAATTCAGAATGACTTGAGGCCACCATGCTACAAACTTGCCTATTTCTGCACAGTATCAGACATTCTTCACCAAAGGGCACTATCTCCCACTGTTTCTCAAGGGATTTAGTAGTTTGAATGAGTAGGACACTAAACATAAGAAGTTGACTTTTCTGCTAAGATTTTAAGCATTAGAAAGCTTACTAATCTTTCTGTATGGACACCTATGTGTACTCTCTCCTAACAAAGGCTTCATTCAATACTTCTAATCAGCATTTGGGATTTACAAATACACAAAATGTTCAATATAAAATGTTTTGCTGTGATGGGCCAGGAGTTTGGCCTAGTGGTAGTGCTTGCCTAGCATGCACAAAGACCCGGGTTTGATTTCTCAGCACCACATACATAGGAAATAAAAACCCGGAAGTTGTGCTGTGACTCAAGTGGTAAAGCCCTGGCCTTGAGGAATGCCCAAGGACAGTACTCAGGCCCTATATTCAAGCTCCAGGACTGGACAAATATATATGTGTGTGTGTGTGTGTGTGTGTGTGTGTGTGTGTGTGTGTGTGTGTGTGTGCGCGCGCGCGTGTGTGTGTATACATATATATATATATATATATAACTGTATCTTAAAAAGCAAATTAGGCTATATTAAATTAGAGATGATGTAGCTAATTTGACACATCTCTGATCTTAAAGAAAATCAACACTTAGTGAGTAAAAATATTAACATGAATGCAGAATCCAGAAATAGTATAGTAAGGATTTTAGAGATTTACCAGAACTTCAAGTCCAACCACCACCAAACCCTAGATAGTTTGAGTTCAATGAACTACTCTTCCACTGCCCTCTACTGGCCAAATTGCAGAGCACATATCAGAGTAAAGTCTTAGATTTCTATAGGTTTGGGGGGTTTGTCTTATGTGGTCTTTATTTCACATATATCTGTACAAGGAAAAATGATTCATCTATCTATTCATTTATTCTAGAGACTCTAATGACTGTAGCTTTGCCTATTCTTTTATTGATCACCCCAGAGAAGTGAACTCCAGGCAAATGACAAAGGCTAAATAATATCTCAGATTTTCATCAAGAAAGGTTATTAGGACAAGGTTATGACTCTACCTTTAAAAAATACATGTTTCTACAAAATGAATCTCCAAGATTGTGCAGGCAAGAGAGCTTGCACTCAAAAATTTTGAGTCTGAATATCATTGAACCTTATGTTCTCTCAATTTAAATGTATCCAAGACTAAATCTATATCACACTGAATAATCAGAACATTTGGTTTTAGTTATCTTTGTCCTGAGTCCTCTCCAATCCTAGGTTCAGATGATGGTCCTTTGCATAAGACAACATATTTGGAAGAGCCCCTCTGGTTATCCATCCTTTATAATCACCTTGTCATCCATCCAACACCCAAAGAAATATGTTCTGCCTTCAATCAGCCAGGACTATGGGGAGGAGGCTACAAATATCCATTGTTCCAAGACCTACAGTCTTCCTCCCTCCAGGCTTCGGCAATCACTTCTCTCTACATATCCAAAATACTCCTCTCCACTGCCTCTTTTGGGTCATTCCCTATAATCTTCTTAAGGAGATTAAGCTTTCATCTCATCCAAGAATGAGAGATGTCTTTAAACAACTTCTGCTGGAATGTGTGCCAAAGATCCTGTAGTCAGACAAGCGCCAAAGTAGTGAACACTGCAAAGAAGAAATCAAAATCAGTTTCCACCCGCCTTTCTGATTCTCTTATGGTAGTGAAGTTAAGTCATATTGCTGCACTTACAAATAATTCTACCTCACTTTTAAAACAAAGAATAATTGATTGCAGTTAGAAAAAATCATGTTGAGATAGTGGAAAGACATTTAGTGAAAAGACATTTTCCTGGGTCTTTTATGATTTATTGGTTAGCACATTTGTTTATACTGCCACCTTCTGGTACACAGCAATTCTTGGTGCCTTGATCCAGTGAGAAAATTCATTATACCCTCTCTGGATCTATAAGGTTTGAGGAAAGTCTTTTCAGGCAATCATAGCCTTAAAAGGGTAATAACAATATGATGACAGTGCTTTAACTTCAAGTCACATTGTAGTGTACTAGAAGAAAAAACAATAAGAAGAGAACAGAGATGAAGACGTGGGGTGCTATGGACAACTAAAGGCAGAGGGACTGATGTTAGAAGGATAATAGCAGTGTAAAGTTTTTTTTTTTTCAAGTATCTGGGTGTGCAATGCATCTGGATTTATAATAGAGTATTCTGGACTCCTGTAGTTGCAAACCTAATAATAGAAGATAAAGTGGTTGATTTGAATTATGAAATTCATATTCTGTTGAAGGTTGCTTGTTTCTAACCCATTTTTATTATTTATATGGGATCAGTATCAGCAGGATTTACTAGACTATTATTTTTCAATAATGAACAAGAGTAAGCAGCGTAACCTCACTTTGAATGCCTTCAATGACAATAGGGAACAAATGAATACATCTTCAATGTGCAAATTAAGTTGAATCTGCGATAGACACTTTCAGGGATAAGCATCAACCTAATATCAAATAATTTTTTTCCTCTGGAATTCATAGGCTAAAAGATTTTCCCCAAAATTCAAAATAAATACTTCTATGTAAAAGTATGACGCATGCATTCTGACCTATATAGGTCAAAACGTAGGCAACAAAAAGACTTCTCAGGATCCTGGATTCACTCAAGGCTAAACTATTTACTACCAGGCTGGCATTACGGAAGACTAATTTCTCATGGGCATCACCAGTCAGTGATGCCAGTTCCAGGGAATGACTCAGCAATGATGGAAAGCGTTGGCATTTAAGCTGTGGCTCAGGCAACTGTTTCAAGAAGAGAGGATGGTTTCCAAGGCCATGATACTGTTGTGGGTATAGAGTTTTTGACAAGTAAACTGGGTATTCCTACTTGAGTGAACGATCACTAGTCTAAGTGAATTAAATATAGTCCCTAGACAATATTCTCTCAATGTAGTGTTTAGAAAATGGGCCATTTCTATCCACAATTGATTCTGCCTTGAAGTAGCTAGGATAAAATGGGAATTTGGGGTACTACACCCAGCAATGTCAGGGATCTTTCTGAGCCTCCAAAACAATTACCTCCGAAACATGCAGAGGTGGTGAACATTTCCCCCACTTCCCATTCCCCAGAGACAGTAAAAGCACTGTATCAATTTAGGAGATACAAACCAATTTTAGCTGGCAGCAAATTCCTACATCTAGAATCCAGGAATAATCTACTCTAAGAATGACAATTCTCAACTCCATGTAACACAATAAAATCTCAGACTCTTCCCCTGGAATTCAGATCTTTCTATGTGTTAGCTTCATTTTGTCTCTTCAGAATTAATCCAGATCCTCTCCAGTTCTCTGTCTTGCCAGAATTAAATGACTATTCCCCTCTCCCTCCCCCCTCCCTCCCTCCCTCCCTCCCTCCCTCCCTCTGTCCCTCCCTCTCTCCCTCCTCCTCTCTCTCTCTCTCTCTCTCTCTCTCTCTCTCTCTCTCTCTCTCTCTCTCTCTCTCTCTCTCTCTCTCTCTCTCTCTCTCTCTCTCTCTCTCTCTCTCTCTCCCTGTCATCTTAAATCAAAATTTACTAGAAACACGAGTAATGCAACCACTGCATGGGACCAGAAAGAAACATTCTGGATGTGTATATATATTGGGCCATTACACTCACACTTTTGAATATGAATATCTGCATTAAAATCATACTGCTCAGAAAAACCCTGTCAAACCAAAGATGAATTCATAAGTAGAGACCATTGGGAGAATGTGATTGTTTGACTAAGTGGCTAGAGAACATAAAATTCCATGACCAGAACAAATATGACATGCAGAAATTGACCATAGCTTTGGAAAGTTTATGATCAAATATTTTTCCTACCTCCCACGAGAAAAGCTCAGAGTTGAGAATAATAATTTGTAGTCATTCTTTTTTCTCTGTGAAATAAACTGCAACCTAGAGTTATGTAGAAGTTACCTGACAAAATCCAATTTAAAGGACTGATTTCCAACTTTTCTAGAAAAGCCAAACGTGGAAGAAGCTGCTTTCAATGACAACTGAATTACCATCTGCGCATCATGTAACTTGGACTTTCACCTTTTATTATATGTGTATATACCATATATGGATACATGAATACATAAACAAAGTATGTATGCATTGAAAATATAGGTTGTATATAGAATATATAAACATGCACGACTATGTCACATTTTATGTAATTATTCCCTGTGATATTAATGACCTATAATTAGAAAACAACCAAGAGCTTGTATTCCACATGTACATGTATTCCTAAGAAGAAATGTCACCAGGCATGGGTGGCTCATGCTGGCAACCCTAGCTATTCAGAAGGCTGAGATCTGAGGACCACAGTTCAAAGCCAGTCCAGACACAGCAGTCCATGAGACTCAAATTAACCTCCAGAAGTGGCACTGTGGTTCAAAGTGGCAGAGCATTAGCCTTGTGCTAAGATCTCAGGGACATTGCCCAGAGCCGGGGTTCAAGCCTCTCGATCAACAGAAGAGGAAGAAGAAGCAGAAGAAGCAGAGGAGGATGGAGAAGGAGGAGGAGAAGGAAAAAGAGGAGGAAGAGGCAAAAGAGGAAGGGGGGGGTAAACAATGAATCTTAGTTTTTTATTCCTTAAATCAGTTATTTGGAAAAGCATGCTTTCCTCAGTAAGTCTTCATTATCTTTAGCCTCTATTTTTGTATCTACTGCAAGAAAATAAATCTAATTACCTTTGTGTCCAATAAAGAAAGTTTACAAAGGCAGATGTTAAGCTAGGGATTCATTTCAGCATAGGGAGTATATAGTTTCAAGTTTTTCACCTGGTTTATATCCAAATAAACAATCCAGACTTGTCTTCAGTTAATGTGCATTTTACTTTTAAGCTATTAAGAAAATACTCCATCAGTAAATCATACTTGGCCACATCATAGTTAGCATCTTATATTCCAAAAAGTTTCTGGGTATTTCCGACAAATGCTTCATAGTCCTTACCAGCATATAAAAGATTATTGTTAATACCTGTCCCCACTTACTGCTTAGAATAGCCGTGTCCAGTATATAATCTTATGCCATAAAACTTCAAGTTCCATAGAAAGAGTTTTTGGAAAAGCAAGCATCGTTTTTTGTTCCCTTTCTTCCATAAGTCATTCTACTCTTCCAGAAAGCATGGGAGTGTCCAAGTTTATTTCCCTTCCACCAAGTTACGAATGATCATCCTAAGCTTTGAGGTTCTGCAAGCTGCTGAAGGAGTAGGATGCTTCTGTAAAGAGAGTTGACAGAGCTGAGAAGATGCCAGTGGGGAGGAGAGAACTGGCTTTTGGTATTTGACTTTCACTACGATCTGGAAAACTCACCACTGTTCAAGATGTACAGACTGGTAGAGATGGAACCTGAGTCTTAATGCATTCTCAGTGGTCCATCAAAGGTGAATTGTTTTTCCTAAAGGGCCTAGATCACTGGAATGTGAGATGAAGAGTCACTGCTCACCCTTGAAGTATGAGCAAAGCCTCAGGTATACCTTCTGTAGCATGCTATTGTGTGGGGACGGGAGGCCTCCCCCCCAAATTAGCAAATATGCCCACACAAGTGAGCTAGTACCTCTAGCTTCTGATCATGTAGCAAGTATTCATTGAGGTTCTTCTTTGTGATTACATGGAGTATAAATAAGTTCAGGAGAGGCAAAGGGCATGTTCTTTAGTATTTATGGTATAAACTTCTAAAAAATATCAAATCCACATGAAAAGAAAACACATCCTTGTTCACATTATGCTACATGCTCTTCTGAGAAAAAAAACAACCCTTCATTATGTGGTCAAAACAATAAAGCACAATAACAACCTTTAAAAGAGACCTTAGAAGTCATGCTTCACAAGGTAAAGCAGGCTCGTGTATAGTGAAATAACTAGCATTTAGTAAATGATTGCAGAGAATTGCACAGGCAAGCAGATAACAGTGCAGCAAAGGAAGCAGTTTCCCAAGAGCCAGGATGTTATTATGATCAATACCATCATTGGTACCTCTAAACTCACACTGGGAGATCGAATTAGCAGGGAACATTGCCTTGAATAATGGAGAACAAAAGAACTAGATTCTGGACCTCAACAGAAAGGGACGGGTATGGATAGCATGATATACTGTTAGTTGCACTAATTAGACAAGAAGTAAACACACAAAAAAACCCTCACCACTTTGCTATTATTTGAAATCATCATTTATAAACCCATAGATCATATAAGGAATTTCATATAGCTTTATAATTATATTTACAACTATATAATATATATTATATCATTATAGCTTTATATATATTTATGCTTATTTTAAAGCAAATTGTTTATTAAAAGGATTACACAAAAAATATTTGCCCAAGATCTTACACAGCTCCAAATCACATTATCTTCAATGTGACTGGAATTTAATGTTAAAGTATTTTCATATGAAAAATGAATTTAATTCACCAGCTTTTCACCAAGGATTCAAATACAAGTACCCTCTTAAATATATTTTGTTCTAAAACATTCTTCTCCCTCAAATATGAACTATAAATAGTCAAATAAAGGTAACATCCCACCTGCAGAAGAGGAGAGGATCCCAGTAAAGACAGATGGGTCATGTAATTTTTAATCCTTCCATGCTTGATGTCTCCATCAGGAGAAGTTCTCTTGTGTACATGCATATGCTGACCTAGGACAGGCACAGTGAAGCCAGGATTCTGTGCTAAAAACAAGTGATCACTGAATCTCACCCATTAAATTGACCCAGTAGGAAGCCATCTTTTCTCAAGATGCTAAACCTGAAAAGTGAGTTTTCTCACATATGTACACCTTAGAATTTGCTCTGGGCTAGGACAAAGCCCAAAAAGGATTTCTTGTGAGATGTAGGATGCAAGGAATGAAGAAGTATAAATGAAATGAGATTAGCTATGCACCTGTAATTGTCCAAGGCAGTTAGTGTTCCATTATTATTAGTGGCCCAATATTATTATTTACACTATTCACAATGATTCTCTCTGTTATCATTGAGTATATTGGTATTGCAGATTTCCTTAAAACCAAAGATCAGTTAAAAATTAAAATATTATTCTGTGAGGTAGTATCATTCAAGAAATAAGTAACAGGGGCCGGGAGTTTGGCCTAGTGGTTAAAGTGCTTGCCTAGCATGCAGGAAGATCCAGGTTCGATTCCTCGGTACCACATATACAGAAAAAAACCGGAAGTGGTGCTGAGGCTCAAGTGGTAGAGCTCTAGCCTTGAGAAAGTCCAAGGACAGTGCTCAGGCCCTGAGCTCAAGCCCAGGACTGGCAAAAAAAAAAAAAATAAAATAAATAAATAAATAAATAAATATTTTTTTTTAAAGAAATAAGGGGCCGGGAGTTTGGCCTAGTGGTTTAGTGCTTGCCTAGCATGCACGAAGACCCGGGTTCGATTCCTCGGTACCACATACATAGAAAAAAGCCAGAAGTGGTGCTGAAGCTCAAGTGGTAGAGCTCTAGCCTTGAGAAAGTCCAAGGACAGTGCTCAGGCCCTGAGATCAAGCCCACGGCTGGCAGAAAAAAAAGGAAAAGAAAAAAGAAATAAGTAACAGAAGACGATTAAAGAAAATGAAACTGAAAACTGATTTGATTAGATTTGTAACAGTGAGAGATGGCTCTGCTGATGCGATGGGGAGGACCTCTAAACGTTAGTAACTAGAAAACTGAAGGATGCTCTCCACAAAATGAGTCCAGAGATGAGATAGCTTGAGGGGCTTTGTCCAGTTAGAGTGGAAGAAAAGACAAAGTCTCAAACCTCCTTTCAGGTATCCTGGGAGAAGGGCAGGGTCATTTGCCTTTATGAAGAAGTAGTTCAGTATTCATGTCAGAATAAGGAAGCAAGAGCTTTGGTTCAAGCCTTGGCTTTACTTTTATATTCTTGAAGGGCCTTAGAGTTAGTTATTGCTCTGCTTTTTATCCATATGAAAATGGGAGAATCAGATAGAATGCTGTGAAATATTTTAAATTACATATCAAGATTCAATTTACTTAGGATTTTCAAAAATGCATGTCCTATATAATAGGATCACAATAAATAACACCTTATGAAAGAAGAATTTGAAATAGTTCTAACCTCTGGCTCCTGTTCTCAAAAGTACACCAAGTCTGTTTAGATGCAAAAGGAAAAAAAATATGACAATCAGTAACTCTTTCTTTTTTTTGTGTGTCATCTGTGGGGCTTGAACTATGGGTGTGGGCATTGTCCTTGAGCTCTTCAGTTCAAGACTCCCTACCTCTTGAACCACAGCTCTACTTCCTGTTTTCTGGTAGTTAATTGGAGATATGAGTCTCTTAGATCTTATTACCTGGGCTGGCTTTAAATCGTGATCCTCAGATCTCAGCCTCCTGAGTAGCTAGGATTCATGAGCCATGGTGCCTGGCAATAATTTTCTCTTACATCAATAAGTGTGAGAGCAGAGTAATATATTTAAAATATAAATATTTGAAGAAAAAAATTAAATTCAAAATATAATCAGTAAAAATCCTGGCATAAATCCTCAAAGGAAGAGTATATATATTTTAGTTTAGTAGTGTCTCAAATTCAAACAGCTAATAAGAAGTAAAGATAATGACTGCACTATGAATGGAGACAGGACTATTTATTTCAGCCCCCTAAGGTGGTAATGAAATTTCTCAGCCAGGAGTGGTGGTTTACGCCTGTAATCCTAGCTACTCAGAAGGCTGAGATCTGAGGATTGTGGTTCAAAGCCAGACTGGGCATTAAAGACCATAAGACTCTTATCTCCAATTAACCACCAACCAGATGTGGCGCAATGGCTCCAGGGGTAGAGCGGTAGCCCAGGCCCAGAGTTCAAGCCCCACGACCACCACCACCACCAACAACAAAATGCACAAAATATACAGTATTCATATCAACTCCAGAAAAAATAAGGATAAAAGTATATACATATTATATCTATATCTATAGATAGTATAGATATTCATTTCCTTGTAACAGAAAATGCAGAGGGGTTGGAGGCTTGGCTCAGTTGGTAGAGTGTTAGCTAATCAGTGAAAGTCTCAGGTAACTAAGTTCAAGCTCTGATCTCACACCTAAAAAAAAAGAAGAAGAAGGGGTGGGTGTATAGCCTAGTGGTAGAGTGCTTCCCTAGCATGCATCAAGCCCTGGGTTCAATTCCTAGGTACCACATACTCAGAAAAAGCCAGAAGTGGTACTGTGGCTCAAGTGATAGAACACTAGCTTTGTGCAAAAAGTGTCCAAAGACAGTGCCCAGACCCTGAATTCAAGCCCCAGTATACAGAGAGAGAGAGAGAAGAAGAAAGAGGAGGAGGAGGAGGAGGAGGAGGAGGAAGAGCACAAAGAAATTAATTTTCTGAACCATGAAATATTTATTATAGAAAACTGGAAGTTGACTTTCACACTTATAATTTTTTCTTACTTTTTTCCAGCTTAGATTTTATTATTTTTGCATTTCCTGCTTATAAATATTATTTTCGGTATCAGATCTCAGTCTTTTTTGTTGTTGTTAAGCATCCTATAACCTAATAGTTTGGGCAACTATTATTCTATAATATATTTTTGTCTTCCCTTTAAGAAAGCAAATGGTTTGTTGGTTTTCTCATATTGTTACAATATTTCACCTTGTTATCTGATATATTTTATATATGCTTAATCGGTTAATTAAATTGGATAGGGAAGGGGGAAATCAAGATGAGCACAGGGAGGGGGGAAGGGAAATGGGACCATGTCATGAGAAATGGTATCAATATTTGTGAAGTAATGCATCTTCTATCTGGTGAATATAATGTAACCCTTCTATTAATTGTAATAAAAATATATAGAACAATAAAAATAAAACCTCCATTTTCAAAAACAAACATGGCAGGTACAGTGGCTCATGCCTGTAGTCCTAGCTATTCAGGAGGCTCAGACCTGAGGATCAAGGTTCAAAGCCAGATTGGGCACAAAAAGATCTGAGACTCCTATCCAATTAACCTCTAGAAAACAGGAAGTGGGGTTTGGTTCAAGAGTAAGGCAATAGCCTTGGGCTAAAGAGCTCTGGGACAATGCCCAGGCACAGGGGTAGGGTGGTATTCTTGAGCTGAAGACCCCAGGGACAACACCCAGGCTGAGTTCAAGCCCCAGGACTCCCCCCCCCAAAAAAAATCAAAAACTAAAAACAAAAAAACTTGCACACCCATGTTCACTGTTGCCCCAGTCACAACAGCCAAGTTATAAAACCGACCCAGATGCCTTGAAATAGATGAGTGGATCCAAAAATGTGGTGCATATACATAATGGAATTGTTGCTTAGCCATCAGAAAAAATAAGATTATCATTCGCAGAGAAATGGATGGACCATTTCACTTGACAAATCATGTCTCAGAGAGACAAATGTATTTACTCTCATATGTGGATGCTAGATCTAAAATAAGAACTCTACATGATAAGATATACGTTCCTACCTAAAACAGTGAGACTAAAGATACTCTCAGGAAATGAATCCACTGAACACTTAAAATCCTATTTACTGAAACAAACTCCTGGGGATGGAACCTTTCTTTTAAAAGTTGTTTTTTGTTTTTATTTTTTTTTGTTTGCAGTGGTGGTAGTCAAGACGCCATTCATTGTATTTGCTTTCATTGGTTTTTGTTTGTTGTTATTGCTTTCTATCTTTTCAGGAAGGCAGAGAGGGGCACAGAAATGGAGGAAGGAAGTGGGAAACACATGCAGTCATGGTATTCTAAGTTTCTTATGTGTAAAATCAACTCTGCAACTTGCAGGCAGGGGTCGGGGAGGGAAATGGGGAAAGCAAAGGAAGGGAGTGACATTGCAACCACTACCTGAATAATGAAACAAAAACCTCTCTGTGCAACGTCTTAATGATAACACTAATAATAGCAATCAAAGAATATTTTTTAAAAGAAAGCAATGGTTGTTTTTCATAAACGTACATAGACATTTATCCCTAAAAATCCCAAGCATTTCCCAGCCCTGCCGAGAAAATTCACTGTGTTGTAGTCCAATGTGCTAATGTTGATTTAAATTCCCAGCCTTCTTGTGGCCTTCATTTATCTCATCCAAGGGGGTCCTTCAGGGTATGCAATGCCACTATGAAGAGAACAAAAGTGTGTCGGTAGCATTTCTTAGCAAAACACAGCCCAAAATACTGAAAATAAACATCTGAAAAACGGCTAAGTTGAAGTATTTCCAGATTCAATTCCAAATAACTGAACTCACATAAGGCCTGCTAAATTCTACACAAATCAGGTCATTAGCTGTACTTCCCTTGCAGATTGTCACATGACTTACAACCAAAAGGGCCAGTTTTATATCAGTCCTATGAGTACTCAAAGATGAAAATCTCCTACAAACTTTTAAGGTGGGGAAGCCAGATCAGCTGAGAACTCAGCACAAATCAGCTCTCCAGAGAATCCAAGGTCAGATTTTGGGTTGCGCAGACTGATAAAGAACTCAGCACTTAATTAAAGTTACTTTGCAAATGGCTCCCAAAGCAGAATAAATAATTCCATTGGAATCTGGAATCTTTCTTTAGAGAACCATCATAAGCAAAGACTGGAGAGAAAGATAACTTGGCCTTTTAGAAAAATCTGACCCTGAGACCTGGTAACCCGAAGAGTAATAAAACCACAAGTTCAATGTCAGAGTCCCTGATCAAGATACGTTTGTCTGACTTGTGTAAACATAGCTAGCTCTACCATCATACTGGAATGAAGCTTGGAAAATACTCAAACGCTAGAAAGGAAACAATAAGTTCTTTCCCAAGGATAAGAGCAGTCTACCCATGAATTCATGCATCCTAAGCTATAGGATGTTCCAATACACACTTCAGTAAATGTACTTCTAATCCCACCTCAAGTCCAACAGATAGAAAATTCCATTTAATGTGAATTTTTAACCATGGTTTGGAATATAAACACTCACGAGATTGCTTTCTGCAGTTCTAAGATTCCATGCAGCCTGAAGAGAATTTATCATCCTTATTCTCTCACAGCTTTATCTGTTTCCAAGCAATAGAAAGTCTTGACATTCTTGACTCAGAAAGGTTACAGCTGAGATATACAGTAGTATTCTGAAATCAGAGATTTTGATACTTTGTTTTACCAGTTCTGGGGCTTGAACTCAGCGTCTGAGCACTGTCCTTGGGCTTTTTTAAGGCTAGAGCTCTACCAGTTGAGCCACAACATCACTTCCATGTTTTTTTCTGTGTATGTAGTACCAAGGAATAGAAGCCTGGTCTTCCTGAATGCTAGGCAAGCACTCTATCACTAGGCCAATCTCCTGACTCCAGATTCAGCTACTTCTAACCTATCCAGAACAAGAACATCTCTGCAGCATTCCAGAGCTCTTCTCAATTCTGTTTGGAGAGGTACCCAGGGTTACCTCCCCAAATGTCTTCAACTAGGTGTGCAAATCCATTCCCATTTCCAAACTGTTTGGGATTTTCTTTCTGCTCTACTTTCCCCGCTCTTCAGTTACATTTAATGCCAGCTAAATTTCCAGGAAAGACTCAAAGCCATATTCCAGCATTTAGACTGAGCTTCGTGGGGTGGAGGACACATAATAGCCCTAGGTACCTTTTCTAAACAAAATGGAAGAGGAGGCACAAAGACTTAGTCAGTGAAGAAAAATACATTAAGAACAAATATATTCTCTCCCTCTCCCCCCTCTCTCTCACTGATATATTAACTTTAGTATTGAAATTGCATTTATCAAATGAAAAGGCAAAGACTCCTCCACCGTAAGAAGCCTAGAGTTGATGTTGGTGTTTGCTAAGACTAGACACCTGGACCTAGGTCTGTCTGAATTCAAAGCCCATGTGACTAAAACTGCTAATACACAGTATTTAGAGGATGACTTGTAGAAAGGAAATAATTTGAAAATCGATTAGGAGAGTTAACACAATAAAGAAAGATGCTGTTGAGCCAGATAGAGACATGGATGGTTCCTAGAGAATTGGCTCTGTGTCCTTCTTTCTCTAGGTAAACTCTAGGGCACTAAAAGCCAAAGAAGATCAGCAGAGGCTAGAATCTCCCATTATGAGCACGTGGTGTCTCAATTTCCTGTTCCTGGAGAATAGCCTACTGGCTTAACAACAGCAAACAAATGTTAAAATGTCACCATTTCTGTGGGTCAGGAATCTGTGTGGTTTGGCTAAGTGCCTCTTGCTCAGCATCTCTCCTGAAGGGGCAATCTAACTGTCAGCCAGGGCTGGAGTCACCTCAGGACCTGACTTCCTAGCTCACTCTCACAGATCATTCAGATCCTCGCAGGCTGGTAGACTAAAGGCTCACATACTTACTTCATAGGACCCTTCATGGCAAGGGATCTGGGTCTTCTTTTTTTGTGTGACCAGTACAAGGGGATTGAACTTGGGGCCTACATACTGTTTCATAGCATTTTCCACTCAAGGTTGTGCTCTGCTTTCTTAAATACAAAAGAGACAAAGGAGGAAGAAGAAGCCAGTCTTCTTGTAACCTTATCTGGGAAATAAAGTCTAATTTGCTTCATTCTGTTTTTTAAAAGTAAGTCTAGTGAGCTCACCTATAAAAGGAAGTGATTACAGAGGGTGAAGGGTAGGAATTGATCACTGGTGATTCCTTGGGGCTTTAAGCAAAGACACGATGGATGGTAGGATAAAGGAAAAGATCTTCAGTCCATTCACTAATTTCTTATTTGTCGTCAAGCTGTAAATTCTAGTTTATATTCACGTGCACCACCACAAAATTGAGAGATGCCTTAAATACAAATCTACAATCTGAGGAAAGATCTCTATTTAACATTTAGAGTAATTCCTGGGTAAGTTTTATCTGTAAACTACTCAGGTGCCAGTGTTCAAAAAGGAGGCTGATAGATATCTGAGCTTCAGAGTGAGAGATTCTGAATCACCAAGTAATGAAGATTGGTAATTTGATTCCAATTAATTTGTAATTGTGTTCAAGAGGTCAGCGTTTCCTTAGTTTCTCTCCAAGTTCTACTTCTAGAACAAGCTCTGTAAGTTGAGCCAAAGCCTACAGCCCTGGCTTCTGGTCTCTGGTAAGGCTCTAATCATCTCTCCCTGCTTTCGCCCTAACAATTGTTTTAAATTTTCCATAAGCAGTTCCTTAGGATCTTCCTAAGGGAGGGACAGACCAGAGCAGCCAAAGACAAAGGAACAACCCTCACTCTGTCAGAAATGACATTGAGAATCGGATACATTCTTGAATGTCGGACCATCCATCTTTTGCCAGTTATAAAATCCATAAGTATCTCTTATAGGACTCTATTTATAATCAGAATGTCATGATTTTAGTCTCCTAGTGTCCTTTCCTCTGGTCTTTTAAAATTGCTCTTTTATTTTAGGGAACGATCACATTCACAGTATCTTCCAGTGAGGCTGATTTCTATTTCTGGCTTTAGTGATAGGTATTTTTCACTTGTCCCAGAGGTGGTGGTTGAAAGGATCTCTTCTCCAGGCCGTCGCCATTGGCTCTGGCTGTTCATGTGGTTCAAGCCAAACCAAACAACACTAATCCTGAGACTATTGCTGGAATTTTTTAGAAAATAACAACTCTCTTTTTTTCTGAGGTTGCTAATCAGGCAGGATATAATCCTGGAACTTCTGGAGGCTACATTGCTTCCTGTTGGAGACAGGCTGCCTGAGAACGAAGCCAACACGGAGGAGCAGAGGCTGTGCTTGGAACACACATTGTTCCTGCAGACGTTATTTGATTACCTGGATTTAGCCATGTGGAGACTTCTCAATTAAATAAACCAGGATATTTCCCTTTGGACCTAAGGCAATTTATGAAGAATTTCTTTTTTTTCATCTATTTTTTATTGTAATTAATACAAGGGTTACATTATATTCACCAGATAGAAGGTGCATTACTTCACAAACCCCAACAACCAACTCACCTTCTATAACTTCACTAAATAGCATGTTCAATCATTTCAGATAGACTAACCTCCATTTTCTGCCAGGTAATATGTTTGTATTGATTTCTTCCGCATTTAAATTCATTTATCTGCTGCATTTATCTGTTCATTTAGTTCCTTAATTCGAAAATGAGTCTTGAGTAGATCTGAATTTTGTGAGTCAGTTAACACCAAGCACCTAGTGAAAAGGCAAGTGGTTCTGAACTTGAGTGAAGGAGAACGAGGGTGGTCCAGGTGATTGAGATGGCAAGGCTCAGGAAAACTTAGATATCAGGGGATGATATCAGATATCAGGGGCTGCTTTTTATTTATTTATTTATAATTTTGTGGGTCATGTGGCTTGAATTTCACCTGGGCACTGTTCCTGAGCTCTTCAGCTAAAGGCTACAGCTCTACCCTTGAGCCAAGCCCCACCTCCCATTTTCTAGAGTTAATTGGAGAGAAGAGTCTCAGGTCCTTTTGTGCCTGGGCTGGCCTTGAACCTTGATCCTCAGATCTCAGCCTCCGGAGTAGCTGGGATTATAGGTGCCAGGATTATACCATGCCAAGCAGAAGACAAAAAAATTGTTCTTCTTTTTTTTCTTTTTAAAATTTTTTATTGTGATTAAAGAAGGGTTACATTATATTCACCAGATAGAAGGTGAATAACTTCACAAACATTGATACCCTTTCTCATGACATGGTCCCCATTTCCCTCCAACCCTCTCCCCGCTCATCTTGATTCCCCCCCTTCCCTATCCAATTTAAAATAACTAATTAAGCACATATAAAATATATCAGATAACAAGGTGAAATATTATAACAATATGAGATAAGCAAGAGACAGCAAAAGAGATGAGAGATAACATAGTACATTAAGGACAACAATCACTCATTACATGGCTTTTGTTTCTATATCCTGGAGGTCCTTTCATTTAGGGTCATACCATATGGCCTTATGTATCTAGGTTTTGTTCTATTGTAAATCTTTGCTAGGAGAGCCCAAGGTTTCTACTGATTATGACAAATGAGGGAGACTATTGGGCCTATGTTCTTTTGAGTCTGGCTTACTTCACTTAATATGACTTTTTCTAAGTCTTTCCATTTCTTTACATATGGGGCAATGTCATTCTTTCTGACAGCAGCATAGAATTCCATTGTATATAAATACCACATCTTGTTGATCCACTCATCAACTGAGGAACATCTGGGTTGGTTCCATATCTTTGCTATGGTAAATAGTGCTGCAATGAACATCATTGTGCTAGTGGATTTAGTATGTCCTTGTTTCTGGATGATTGAGTCAATGCCAAGTAGTGGAATTGCTGGGTCATAGGGGAGCTCTATGTTTAGTCTTTTGAGGAACTGCCATACTGCTTTCCATAGAGGTTGAATGAGTTTGCACTCCCACCAACAGCGTAGTTATGATCAGGGGCTGCTTTTAATATAGAGAAGTAATGTTACTTGAATTACACTGCTTTGATAATCCAAGTTCTCTCCATTGAAGCACTAGAAAAAGTCAAATGATGATGGTACCCACGGGAAATTGTTGTTCTTCATATTTTCCCTCTTCTTCAGTTACGTTTCCTGTTCTGGGATTATATTAGGTGCCCAAGTAACAGGTCCCTTCTGAACATTGTTAATATGCCTCCTGAAATATAATGCTCAAGCTGAATGCAGTAATGCCAGATATTAGCCAAGCAATGAACAATCCTTATGCTCTTACTCTGTCTTTCTCTCTTTCCCCTTTTCTGTGCAGGTTAAACTTGTAGTAGACCTAGTGTGTATCTGAGATGGGCTACCAGCCCATCCTGCTACAATTTTATCTAATTTTGTTTGTAGAAAATGCTGTACTCATTGTGACATTTTCACTTGTGTATAAAACTTACTGTCATCTGATTCAGTCCCTGTGGAAGTCACTTACCCTCCCTTTCTTCCTTACCTGTTTATCTCTTTCCTCTTCACTGGCACTGCCTCTTCAACTTTCATATCGGGTTTTGCATTTCACATAGGAAAGCAAACAGCACATGAGATGCTTGCTTCTCTGTGTCTGACTTACGTTGTTTTAACATAACAATCTCCAGTGGCATTTCTTCTCCATCTATAATTGAACTTCTTGTTTATAGTGTATTTTTATTGACCAATTCAGTAGTTTTTCTGTTTGGAATTCACTGATCTTTTTCAAAGCAACATCCCTGCGAAAGCTTTATCTTGCATTTCATCTACTTCAATTCATTAGGAGTCTGTTGCTTGAAAACTATGATCTTTTGAAGTAGATAGCTTGTCTGTTTTTTATATTTCTTGTGGCAATACTATATTGAAATGTGTACATCTGTTCAGATAGGTACTTTTCCACTTTTATATAATAGTTTTTTTCATGGAACAACCATTTGTTTTGACTATGTGACCTCTCATACTAGATTGTGAGGTGTTCAATATAATTTTTTGGTGGTGAATAGGATATTGTCATGTATACTATGTCAGAGCCAGAGCATCTTGCTCTATGTCTCACATGAATGGTTCACTCTAGTAGAGCAGGCTGATGTGTTACGGATAGTAAAGTATATAGTACATGTTCCCTGTAACTACTCTTCTAGTCATGTCAACAATGTATAGTTTGAAGGACTGTGAGAGTGAGTTAGGCTGCTACCCTTCATAGCTGTGGTATCTATAATTTTGGGGTGATTTCTCTTAGGTGTTCATACAGGAGTGAATGCAGGAATAGGTCTTCAGGTCCTTTTTTGGCAGGCTTCCTTGAATCCTGGCCATCATCAACTGCGCTGGCAGAGGATTTGTACTCAAAGTGTCACGCTTGATTCCCAAACAACACTATCCTGCTACTGTGGCTCAAGTGGTAGAAGACTAGCCTAAAGTGAAAAAGATAAGAGATAACTCCCATGCCCTGAATTCAAATCCTAATGACAGAAAAAGAGAAACCACAGATTTCTTGCCAGTATCACAACTTATAACTGACACAGTTATGGAAATTATTTGCTTTAATCCTCATAACTCCCCTTTAATACAAGTATAATGTAGACCCTCCTTGACAGATAAATAATTTAAGGAAACACAACTATTAAATATGAGAACAAGAATACAGAGCAAACTCAATTTCTGTGCATTCAACATTCTTTTTCTCCAAATGTAGCTTTGAATTAACGACACTCTTCTGAGAGTGCCACTTAAACTGTTCACCACAAAGGCTTACTCTTCTATTTATTTGACTGTTAGCACATGAGGAACACTTACAGTAGACTGTCATTCACACATCCATCCCCTTCCTGTACAAATGTCACATTCAAGTGTCCCAATAAAAGTATCCAAAACCCTGCAATGAAATTGCAAACTAGTTGAATAGCAATCAGAGCCATGTCTCACATGTCTCAAGGGAAGCAACAAGAAGTAAAACTGAAGTTTGTTTTTCAGGGATGAAGAAATACCAAAAGTTATCTCATTCCCAAACCATGGATACAAAGGAAAAAGAAAAGCTGTATAAAGAACGAGGAAAAGTGATCTATACCATTTGACATAATTAAATAAAAGTTAGACTGCTTTTAGCAGCACTAATAAAATGAACCAACCAGAATGACTAGATGGGAAAAACCTATTGAATTGCAGTTTATGCAAATGTCCATGTGAAGAAGGATGTCAACAAAGGTTAGTTCTTTAAATGTTGAGGGGAAAAGATGGGAAAAGTCATCATTTTGATTGATTCTACTCCAAAACTTGCCCAGCCCTCTCATGATCTGAAATTTCAACCCCAAATCTCAGCTACCAAGTATGCTCTTCGGGGCAAGGCAACATATAATGAAATCAAACAGAATCTCAAACTTTTTCTATAAAGTTGAATGCTTCAGGTTTTCAAAGTAAACAAGGTCTACCTTGTCAGCTTTGCCTTATACCAACACTGGCCACTAGATGGTGAAATATGACATGAAATAGAAGTTGCTTTAAAGGAAGTTAAAAATGATAGGGAATGGAGTTCTAGTTAAAACAATATAAAAATGAAAAGAAAACCCATGGTTTTACTATTCACAACAGGAAATACAGAGCAGTTATTCTTAAAATGTGCACATCTATTTTTCTATTTTTAACTAATTCATTCAAATTTATGTCTAGAGATGTGTGTGTGTGTGTGTGTGTGTGTGTGTTGTGTATGCCACTACAAGGGATTGTACTTTCATCTGGCTTTGTTGTTGTTGTTCAAGGTCGGCATTCTAACAATTGAACCACACTTTGGGCTTATTGATGGTTAGTTGGAAATAAGAATCCCATGTACTTTTCTTTCCCTGGGTTGGCCTTAAATGTCAGTGCTCAGATCTCAGGCTCTCAAATAGGATTACAGGAATGGGACAGCAGAGCCTAGCCTTATATCTAGAAGTTCTGTGACTGTAAGGATTAATTTCTGAGCTTCAATTTCTACATGTCTCTATGTACTTTTCAGTTTTCCTCATCCAATGCTCATTTCCAGTCACTGCTTTACAATATTCTTCCATGTCAACAACTAGTTTGCATGAGTCCTAACTATTCTTTTTTGAAAAATGTTTTCTAGCTTTCTTCTTGAAGGTCGTTTACTCCTTTATCTTTGGGTTGCTGTGGATGGTGAAATGGAGCTCCACTCTATTGATCTTTGTGGACAGAGTAATTCCCTGCCTAATATCCATCTTTTCTCAATAGCTGCCAAGATGCTCTGCTTTTATGTTTAACCTAGGCCAAATTGAGTCCCAAGATTTGAAATGAATGTTTCTTTTAAAAATGCATGCAATGGTTAGTTCTATGTGTCAAACCTGATTTGGGTAAGAGATATCCTTATGTTGTTAAAAATCTATTTCTTTGTATGTCTATGAGTCTATTTTCAGAAAAGGCTGTATGTGAATCAGTAGACTGAGCAGTGAAGCTCCATTCTTCTATGTATGGACAGGGATCATCACATCTTTTAAAGGCTCAGTCAGATTAAAGAGCTGAGAAAGGGAAAGGTGTGCTCTCTTCTTGTTCTGAGATTCTCATCTTGCTCTAGTGCCCTCAGACACTGATGTGATTTTCAGGCCTTCAGCCTTGAACTGTAACTTATACCATGGGCATACTTGACTGTCAGACTTTGATCTTGGAAAGAGTTCTACCACTGGCTTTTTTGATTTCCCAGCTTATCCAAAGCATTTTGGAGGACTTCAAATCCTCCATGATCACATAAGTCAATTCCTATAATAAATATCAATCTCTGTATTCACATATATATGTATACATACATACATATATGTGCGTGTCCTTAAATATGTGGTGTGTAATTGTGGTGTGTATGTGTGTGTGTTTATGTTTGTGTATTATTGACTGGAGCACAGTGAAGAATAGGGAACTGAAATCTCAACAAAAGGCTAAAGAAGACAAGGATGGAACCTAGAAAATTACACAACTTATTTAGATTCTTATCAATAATTACTAAAAATAGAACCAGAAACTTTTAACACCTGATTTGTCAATTGTGTCTTCCTTTGATCATGAAAGGAAAGAACAGAAAAGCAGTTTGAAGAGAAGCCTGCCAAGTAGGCTTAATCTATCCCAAGCATTATCAGTGAAAACAGAAGAACAGGACAAACAGAAAAAGGTTTCTGCTCCCCTATGTTCTAGACTTAATTTCTATAAGATCCTGTACCCTGAAATTTAATCTCTTGTTAGGAATTAGCAAAGAGAATAGAATGAAATTTCCCAACGTGATCTTTGTGAAAAACCTTCATGTATTTTCTATTGTCTGTCTGTCTGTCTGTCTATCATTCTATTCCCTAGCTAGGTTTTCTATGTGTGTAGGTGTTTGTATGTGTGTGCACATGCATACATGTGCATGTACATGCATACCATACAGGAGCTTAACTCAGAATTCTTGTTTCACCTTTTTGCTAAAAGCTGTCACTCACCACTTGAGCTACAGGGCCACTTCTGGCATTTTTGATAGTTAATTGGAGATGAGTTTCATGGATTTTTCTCTCCATGCTGGCTTCGAACCTTGATTCTTAGCTCTCAGACCCCTGAATCACTAGAATTATAGATGTGAGCCACCAGTACCTGGATAGTTTCTTTTTAGACATAGGCATCTTATCAAATGTTGACAAGTAGCACTATTCATGAAATCTTCCCTAACAAAACATACCTCACTTAAATCAACTTATTTTCCTTGTACCTGACCCATAGCACATGCTTCATATTTACAGAAGGGAAATAAAGGGAGACAGACACCATACAATCACCAAGAAGTAGAGACAAAGAAATGACAGCTCTCTTCTTTATATAAACCATTATAAAAATCATTTCAACAAGATGAGGGGAGGAGGGGGAGGGGAGGGAAATGGGGACAAAAACAAGAGAAAGGGTATCAATGTGTGTGAAGTAGTGCACCTTCTATCTGGTGAATATAACTGTAACCCTTCTATTAATTACAATAAAAATGAATTTCAAACCACCTCTTTTTTATACTGAACAACCCAGCTCCTAAAACTTTCTCACAGAACATTCATTTTTCTTGTTCTTAGATAGTTTCAACTAATTTTTATTGCAAACCAACTATATTAGGGATTTTCTTTTTTTATTTTATTTTTTGCCAGTCCTGACCTTGAACTCAGGGCCTGAGCACTGTCCTTGGACTTTCTCAAGACTAAAGCTCTACCACTTGAGCCTCAGCACCACTTACAGCTTTTTCTATGAATGTGGTACCGAGGAATCGAACCTGGGTCTTCGTGCATGCTAGGCAAGCACTCTACCACTAGGCCAACCTCCCGGCCCCTTAGGGATTTGCTTTTTCAAAGATAAAAGAAATTACTGCCTGCAAATTTTTAAACTTCCCATTTACCTACTTATCCCCTGCCCCAAGCATATTCAAAAGGTAAATTCTTCTACTGTGAAGATTCCAATATGTTTTTTGGTTGTTTTTTCTTCTTTTTTTGTTTTGTGTTGTCATTTATGGGGCTTGAAAACTGGACACGGGTGGTGACCCTGAATTCTTCAGCTCCAGGCTAGCACTCTACCACTTAGAGCCACAGCACTACTTCTGGTTTTCTGGTGATTAACTGGAGATTAGCGTCTCACAGACTTTCGTGTCCAGGCTGGCTTTGAACCATGGTCCTCAGCCTCCTGAGTAGCTATATCCAATATGGTTTTTATTTATGTTTTCAATTCATCTATATAGTGATAGAAATCATTAAAATTAGTTTACCTTAAGTTCACAAAAATATATAAAAACCTGCAATATATAAAATTTCAGAAAACCTTCTGGAAAATACTGTCTGGAATAGACAATAAGCAAGTCCTTTCCTATTTTTAAATCAAACTGGTATCCATGTGTCACCTTGATGCAAATCCCTTGGCAGGATTGAATTCCAGCAGTGTGTCTAAGAGCTGCTGATTCCTGATTCTGACTCTTCTTCAGAATTAGAATATCTGTGGGTACAGTCCAGAAAATTGGCATGTTCCCCAGATCATCCTCATGAATATTTTAGATTCAAACGATACTCATGTCAACTTTGGTCTTTTAACTTGGTGAAACAGTGCATTTTAAAAACATTTTCATCTTAGTACGGAGACATATTTGTATTGATGGCAAAAAAAGAAAATGTGAAAAGTACCTCTCCATCCAAAAAACAAGCATCCTAGGTCAGTTAAAAGCCTTATTATGAAGACAGTAGATTTAATTGTGTTGCTGGAAATCTATAAAGTATTTTAATCTTTCAGATATTAATTTTATTTTTAAAGATTACTGTAAGATAATTCTTATGATCTATTTTCAATTAATTTATCTGACAAAGTATTGTTTATACCTCACAATGCATTGCTTGACTTTCTCCTTGTGTTGCTGTTATTGTTGCTTTGCGTGAGTGTGTGTGTGTGTGTGTGTGTGTGTGTGTGTGTGTGTGTGTGTGTGTGTGTTTGAACTTGGGGCCTGGGCACTATCCCTGACCTTTTCAGTTGTTAACAGGAGATAAGAATCTCATCCTCATCCCTCCCTGGTCTGACTCTGGATCTCAGCCTCTTGAGTAGTTAAGATTTCGGGCAGAAGCCATCATCACAACATCAGAAAACAGGCTGATGTCTTTTGAATAAGGAAAAGGAAATATTTATTTTGTTTGGAACTTAGGTTATCTGTCAGAGAGTTGAAAAGAATAGACAATAATGCTGACCTCTAATTGCTAACCATCAATAGTTTAACTCTCAAAAATTGGGTCTGCTTCTTTGATTCTTTTAGTTTCTATTAATTCACTTGACAGTAATTTACCACAATAATGTGGTAGACTAGAGTTTATATGACTGTCATATGGCAGTTTAGAGTGCTTACATTTATGGTAGACTATTAATAAAGCTATTCTCTAAGATAAACTTTCTTTAAGATCTTTTTTGCTTTATCATATTTTAAGTTTTTCCTTATAAAATTAAGATACCTTGAAGACTCCATGGGTATAATATAATAAAAGTTCTTCTGTAATTGTTTTCCTTGATTTTAAGAAAGTTCAACTTATCTGCCATGAAGCATATATATACATATGTACAAATATGTATAATACATACAGATATATATCTAGACATATATATAATACATATGTATATAATACATATAGCTGTATATAGACACATATATAAAATGTGTGCATTATAAGAAAAATATATATACTTAAGCTGGGCACAGTGGCTCACACCTATAATCCTAGCTACTCAGGAGGCTGAAAACTGAGGATCACAGTTCAAAGCCAGTCTAGGTACTCATAAAGCTGTGAGACTCTTATCTCAAATTAATCACAAGAAAATGGGAAGTGAGGCTATGGCTCAAGGGTAGGGCAGTAGCCTTGAGCTGAAGAGCTCAGGGATAGTGCCCAGGCCCAGAGCTCAAGCTCCATGACCCACAAAAATATATTAAAAAAAAACAAACAGGGCTTGGTTTGGCTTAGTGGTAGAGTGCTTGCCTAGCATGCACGAAGACCCAGGTTCGATTCCACATACATAGAAAAAAGCTGGAAGTGGTGTTGAGGCTCAAGTGGTAGAGCTCTAGCCTTGAGAAAGTCCAACGACAGTGCTCCTCAGGCCATGAGCTCAAGCTTAGGACAAGCAAAAAAAAATGTATATATATATATATATATATATTCTTTAATAAGAACCGCTGACCTATTTATTCTACCAATTACCTAAAACATAAAAATGAATGTATTTTATATTTTAATTTAACATAAACAACAAATGTTTAAATTCATCCATAAGAATTACATCATTAGTCAAATTTTAGCAATGTTCTGGAAATTTACTTTTGCTATATGATATCTCTTATGCTGATATAGATAAGAAGGAAATATAAACATCTAAGTTGAGTAAGGGACAAAAGCTTCATGTTTCCCTAGCTAATATTAGTATATATGTTGTTATCACCACACTAAGAAAATTTGATTATTACCAGAATGTGTGTGTCAATGTATCCTAAAACTATTCCACTTTATACTTGTAGCTAATACATTCGAAAGTATTCTCACTGACAAAGAAATTGTATCTTTCATTACAGTTATTATACAACCTTGGGCTTCAATTTAACAAGATAAAATATGAAATATTTGATTCCATGATTTTATAGCTTCCATCTTAAAACTCAAAAGAAGAAATCTGTTGCTTGTCATCATCTTATCTAATATTCTCATTATTTCTTCTCATATCAGTTAATGAAGAAAAATATAGGCAGTTAAGTTAGCAAAGTATAAGCATCACTGATTAAGAAATACCATTTCATGAATAACTATAGTCATTATATTCAATGCACATAGGTGAAAATGTAAGTGCGTAATCTGAGGGGTAAATGCTTTCAGATAGATGAGGGAGGGATTGTTTAAAGTGGTGAAACTGATCAACACATTGTAGTTATAATTTGACATGTTGACTTGAAATTCCTCCATACAGCTACTTAAAAATAATTAAAAAACAGAAATACATTGTTGAATATTTATTTGTTAAACACATCATTTGAAATACGATGTAAAAGTCAATGTTAATAAATTCTTTAATAAAAAATAGAGCAGCTGAAAAAACAGAAATACAATTTCAAGTTCTTTTCTTGGAATTAGGAATGTGTTTACCTCTTAAATTATACTACAAAGTATTAAATTCCAAAATTATTTCAAAATGTAGATAGGTTTATCTTCTAACATCTGAAGTAAAAATAGCACACTAACCTCTGAGAAAGGGTGATGCAATTGGTAGCTGTCTATTCCTGTATTCCCTAGCCAATCACAGGTAAGTCACACTCAAAAAAATATGGATAAAGGTAAGTGATGCCCTCAAATGCAGGAAGATACGTTGATTTCCTGACAGGATAATGACACAGATTTGGCTTAATGTCCCTTGGGAATCACAACCAGATGTGTTTCAGAGTGCTGGGACTTAAACTCTTTCTGAGGTATGATTGATATGTTTACTCTAAATGTCAAGGAAAATAATACATTGGCTTAACTTCCAGTCCTCTCCCCATCTCCAGACCAAGTCCTTCTCAGTTGGTACAATCACAAGTCTCATTTTGACCTATCTGCATTTCTCCAACAGGAGGAGTCAAGAAACTGAAGATGAAGAAGGATCTTCAGATTGAGTCCTTTTCTCCAACCTCTACAATGGGGAAGAATCTGACTTGTATCTGATTTTCTTCGTTTGACCAAAAGTACATAGAAAGTTTGTTCAGGTATCACCTGTTTCTTTTTCTAGTAACTGGGATTCCCACAATAGTTCTGCCCTCAATTGTTTCCTCCAACCAGAAAGAAGCACCTTGTGAGAAATGATTCTATGAATATTACACTCTGCCTGGAAATTACTGCTGTTTATTTATACACAAGAAATATGTATATGCCCTATGTTTTAAATGATTCCAGCTCTAAAACAGCAAGAAAATGACTGTTATGATAGTGGGGGCTATATCAGTTTCTCTGTATTTTCACAGATCTCAGCTATAAATTTGTTTTCTTTTGATTCATATCACTTTTTGGGAAATGAAATTTGAATTCAGAGTTTCTGGTTGTGAGGGTTAGATTTCAAGACTGTTTTGTGTAATCAGACTTGAACTAACACAATCAGAATTTTAAGTAGAGCACAGTCAAATATACCGTCACAAGTGTCATTCTCCTCCAAGAAAACATTTCATGTATGTTGAATGAGTTACACTGAGGAGGCAATGAACAAACCCAATGTTTAACTCTAAACAATTTGAAGACTACCCTGAAGAATTAATGACAGACTTTTTTTAAAGATTACATTCTACTGGATTTGATTCTTCACACCTGGTTGTATCAGTAACAGACCTCTGTTATTTCTTCAAACTCTAAGACTAACTTAGCACAGCAAACTGGAGAGGTAGAGCAAGATGGTGGCTAGGATTCCATGATTATCTTCCCACTATTACATGAACTTGACAAGTAAGAAGACATATTGAAAAAGACAGGCAGGAAAAGAGTTAATGGCTTGTGTTAACCTTCCCCCCAACTCCAATATATAAAGAGATGCCTCCTTCTACAAGAACAGAAAGAGAGAGAGAGAGAGAGAGAGAGAGAGAGAGAGAGAGAGAGAGACAGACAGACAGACAGACAGACAGACAGACAGACAAAGACATAGAGACAGAGAACTTATTCCGACCCCTTACCTGGTCAGTCGTGGTGAAAGCTTATGTTCGCCTAAGCCCTGTGACATCTAACAGCAAGTTCATATGCATAAACTGATAAGCTATAACTCTTAGGCTAAGAAGTTGATGCCCTCTACTTTCACTCTTAGGTAGCAAAGTGAGAAATAGGACTCTAAGCATTACACAGCAAGACAGGTACAGTAGCACTGAGCTTTGTGCATGCTGAGGGCGAGGGTAGAGTGTTTCAAATGGCAGAGCACCTGCTGACAAAGCATGAATCCCTGAGTTCAATCCCCAGTACCACCAAAAAGAATACTGTACATACCCAGTGCTCTTACAGCAGTGGGATTCAAGCATCCTAGCTTAGTATCAGGGGTAGCATCAAGGGACTCTATCAGTGATCCTCAATCCATGAGGACCCCAGCTATTGCCAGGATATGGGCTCACAAATAGAACTTTCAAATGACCACACTACCAGGAGCAGAGGCCTGTGCCCCAGTAGGCTGGACATATTTATCATCCTATATCATCACAAGCTGTAACCAAGATCTTGGTAAATCCCTGAGTCTTTCCACTCTACGATTCAGGCATAATTCAATGCAATGTCAGCCCCCTGGGCCTCAGGACTATCTTCACCAATAGTACTGTACATTTGGGTCTAAGGGCAAGACTTCATTCACCGGAAGTAGAAGAAGATAGTAAGCACAAATTTTTATCCCAGAAACTTAGTAATAGGATGGCAAATCGTAACACTGGATGAACAGTAATAGCCTCTACGCTTAAGCCTACAGTCTCTTGCATTACTCAAAGGGTAGAGGCAAGATATACATGATCCCAATGCATCAGTAATTGATTAAGCATCATCAGTTGTTACTTTTGGTGCTTTGCAGCCTCAAGTTTACCTCAGAACTCAGTAATTCATCACAGTGTGGGCTTTGCTTTGGTCTTACCCCAATGTTGGTGGTACAAGTGGCTACAGCAATGACAGGAAAGCCTAGGACAGTTCTATCCATATCTACTCTACTCCATGCAGAAACTTTTGCACCTATTCATAGGCCAGTAACTATAGATGATACAGCTGGAGGCCTGTCTTTGCCCTCGAGACAGGCTTAAGGGGACAGATAGTGCTAAATATGCTCTTAATTCTTTCTGTACAACAGAACCAAATTATGTTACAAACAGAAAAGGAATTGGACCACCCAGTGGTACTGAAACAATGACAGCACAGCAAATCTACATCTGGGCACTACCCACTGCTGTACTACCCAGTGCTCACACAATGTCTGCAAGGCTTAGAGAAAATACTATGCAGTTTAGAATCTTTGGAAAGACAAGGATAATCAAAATCTGGTTCGGAATACTACTGGAACAAATACCCATTAATTCAATGCCAACTTGGTGTTGCATGCAAATGAGAATCAAGACCTTTCAGAAAACCATATAAATTAAATAGAGAAAATCAGGTTAAGAGAACTCACAGAAGCTTCAAAATGTTGTTTAAGAACACTCGATGAGCTTGAAGAAAAATAGAAAAATGAATCAACATTCTAATAGAAAAATGTAAGAGAGCAATTAGGTTTTTAAAAATCAACCCAAAATACCTGAACTGAAAAAGTACATTTACTAAAATGAGAAAGACAACATCCAGAGCAGCACTGATCAGAGGACAGATTTAAGGAGCTTAAAGATAGGCTATTTGAACACACAAGGAGGAGAAAAAAGAAACAAGAAAACAAGATGAAGAATGGAGAAAGCTTACAGCAACTCTGGAAGCAGTATTGAAAGGGAAAATATTTAGAATTTCAGAGTTCAAGAAGGACTTAAGAATGACAAAAACGTCAAAAATCTTACTCAAAGAAATAAGTAAGACTTCCCAAACCTAGAGCTGGAGCCAAATAACCAGGTACAGGAAGGTCAAAGGCCATCAGCCAGATTTGACACAGCTCCCCACACATCTCATTATCAAGCTTTCAAAGGGGAAAGATAGAGAGGTGATTTTTCAAGGCCATAAGAAAAAAGAAACAAATAATTCAATTTGTCTCAATTTTCTGGACAGCAAACTTCTCAGTAAAAATCTCATGAGATTTTCTCAATACTGAAAGCAAATTTAAACTGTTAATGGAGAAAAAACATGCTCAGCAAAGCAAACCTTGAGAAATAAAAGAAGATAAAGATGTTTCCAGACAAACAACAATTGAAGGACTCTGCCTCCATTAAACTTGCTGAACAAGAAACACTGAACAAAGTGCTTCAAACTGAAAAAATAGGTTAATGACCAAAAAAGAAAGCAGAGAAAGGGAAGTCTTTCTGGTAAGAATAATTACACAAACCCAAATGTTATAAGATGGTAAACCTGATATAAAAATAAATTCATATCTCCAATAGAAATGCTACAAAGACTTTTCAATTGTAATTAATAGAAGGGTTACATTATATTTGCCAGATAGGTGCATTACTTAACAATCATTGCTACCCCTTCTCATGTTTTTGTCCCCATTTTGCTCCCCCAACCCCTCCCCTCATCTTGTTTTCCCCCTTCCCTATCCTATTTCAAGTAAACAAATAAACATATATACAATATATCAAATAACAAGGTAAGATATTGTAACAATTAAGATAACCAAGGGACAACAAAAGAGATGAGAAATAACATAGTACATTAAGAACAACAGTCACACATTATATGGCTCTTGTTTCTATATCTTGGAGGTCCTTTCATTTAGTGTCATCCTATATGGCCTTATGTATCTAGGTTTTTCCCTATTGTAAACCTCTGCTAGGAGAGTCCAAGTTTTATACTAATTATGAGAAATGAGGGAAACCATTGAATCTATGTTCCTTTGGGTCTGGCTTACTTCACTTATGATTTTTTCCAAGCAAAGACAACCCTTTTAATGACTAAGGTGTTAATGTCGATATAGAGAGATATAAATAAAAAATATAAAGCATTGGCCAGGTGCCAGGGGCTCATACCTGTAATCCTAGCTACTCAGGAGGCAGAGATCTGAGGATCACAGTTCAAAGCCAGCCCCGGCATGAAAGTCTCTGTGACACTCTTACCTCCAATTAACCACCAGAAAACCAGAAGTGGTACTGTGGCTCAAGTGGTAGAGCACCAGCTTGAGCTGAATTGTTCAGGGATAGCACCCAGGCTCAGAGTTCAAGCCCCATGATGATAAAAAGTAAAGCATGGAGAAGAATACGTGCAAGTATAATTTTTCTTATTAGGATATTTTCACTATTTTTATTTGTTTTTGTTCTTATCTTTATGGTCATATTAAGTTGCTCTCACTTGAAAGTAGGTTTTTATAATTAGAAAATGTTGTTTTAAGCCTCATGTTATCTACAAAAGTCCCACCAAAAATGCTAAGTAATAAATCAAAGTCGGGCTCTGGCTGACACCTATAATCCTAGCTACTCAGGAGTCTGACATCTGAGGATCTCGGTTCAAAGCCTGCCCGGGCACTAAAGACTATGAAACTCTTATCTCCAATTAACCACTAGAAAACCAGAAATGGGGCTATGGCTCCAGGGATGGGGTGGTAGCCTTGAGCTGAAGCACTCAGGGACAATGCCCAGGCCCAGGGTTCAAGCAAATAGTTTAACTGACAAAAAGACTGTAGAAGGAGAAAAAAAGAATCACAACAACACTAGAAAACAGTGTATATAATTGCTGAAGTAACATCTGTAACACCTTGCTTTTCAATAGTAAAGATGAGCTAAACAAATTAAATTATCTGATAAAAAATACACAGAGAAGTAGAATGAGCAAGCATAAATAAGATCCAAATATATGCTGCTTATAAGAAGCTTGCTTCATTTCTAGGGACACCTAGACTATGCATTCCATGAAAAAAAATCAAAAAAATGCAGCAGAAGTGGCCTTATTTATATCAAATGAAATGTACTTTAAATACAAAAGAGAAAGTCATTGTGTCATAGTGAATTCCATAAGAAAAATAATATATATGTTCCCACTATCAGAGTACCCCAAAATATGTCTAATATTACTATATCTAAAGGTAGAAGTGGGCTCTAACCAGATCCTAACAAATGTTAAGAACATTAAATCCCACTTCTTTTCAGAGATATTGTTTGGTCAGAAACTCAGTGAAGAAGCAACACCCTCAGTCCAATGGGCCTAGCCAACATTAACAGATCATTCCTATCACAGCTGCCCAAATCACATTTTTTCTCATCAGTACATGGAATATTCTTCAGCATAGATCATATCATATTCCCCTAAACAGGTCTCAATACATTTTTTAAAGTTTAAATCATATTGGCTCTTTTCTGAACAAAAGGCAATAAAAATAGAAGTTGCTAATAAGAACAATTTGGATACTAAACATACATGGAAATTAAATAAATTAGTTTTGGCCATGCAATTGATTGAGGGAGAAGTCAAAAAGAAAAAAATTAATTCTTAAAAAAAAGGAAAACAAAACACACCAAACCTATGGGATACAGCAACAAGCAGTGCTATAGGAAAGATTATAGCCATTTGTGCCCACATTAAAAAGCAAAATGATCCCAAATAAAAGCTTAGTAATGTATGCTAATGCCTAGAAAAATAATGATCCAAACTAAAAATTCCTACAAGAATCAATAAAGATAAACGTAAAAATAAAGGAATTAGAATCTGAGCCGATTAACAAAAATAAAGAGCTGCCCCTTCAAAAAATTAAAGAAAACAGACAAATGCTTAGGTAGCCAGACAAGACTCAAACAGAATCAGAGATGAAAGGAGATACATAGTAAATGAAGTCATGGAATACAAAAGAATAACAGAGATTTCTGTGAAGAATAGCATGCCAATAAATTTTTAAGATATAGAAGAAATGGACAAATTCCTAGATACAATTGTCTAACCAAGACTGAGTTATAAAGAAGCAGAATAACTAAACAGATTGATGACAAATGATGAGATTAAGACAAGAAAATACAACAAAACTCAGCACAAAATTGTTTTGCTTTTGAATTCTAACCAAACATTTACAGAAAGCAAACATTCCTAGTTTTCTTTGAGTTGTTGAAAAAAGTAGAAGTTCTTGTGAATACATTCTAGGAAGCAGTATTACTTAAGACCAAAAATCAGATAAGGACATAAGTAAATAAAATTACTTTCATAAATGTAGATACAAATATTTTTTTAAATAGCAACCTAAATTGACCCCAAGTAAAAGTGATTATTTGACATGATCAAATGAAAATCATTGCAGGCATACAAAGATGATTCAATATACACATTTTTTAAAAATGTGATATACATATCAACAGAACAAGGGACAGAAATTTAAAGGTGCTTCAAAATAAGCAGACAAATAAATGTGATACATATCAACAGGACAAAAATCATGTGGTCATTCCAATAGAAAAGAAAAACACATTTGGTCAAATTCAATGATAAATATATAATATATATTATAATAAAAATTCTCAACAATGGGACATACTTGAACATAATAAAAGTCATTTATAATAAGACCACAAACAGCTAATATTACATTGAATATGTAAAAGCTGAAAGTTTTCACCCTAAAATCTAGAATAAGGCAATTATGTCAACTTTTACCACTCTTATTCAGAATAGTACTAGAAATCCTAGCCATAGCAATCAAAAAAGAGGAGAAAATGATATATTAATTGGAAAAGAAACTAAATTTTTACTTTAGCAGCCAGAATGATCTTATACACTGACAATCCCCAAAAACTCCACCACAGCAATCTTATAGGATACAAAATCAATATATAAAAGTCAGTGTTGTTACTATACACCAAAAACAAATGATCTCAAATAGAAGATTCAATCTCATTTACAATGGCTTTCAATGTAAAATAAACTACTCAAGAATAAATTTACCAAAAACAAGTAAACTTTTTCTACACTGAAAACATAAAGTACCGAAAACAAGTGAAGAAGAAACAAGAAAATGGGAATACCTGTGTTCACGAGATGGAACAATTGATAATAAAGCATTCTTATTCCCCCAAGGGATTTGCAGGTTTGATGAAATCTCTATAAAAACACCAATGTCATTCTTCATAGAACTAGAAAAACAAGTCTAATACTTATAAGGGAACACATACACACACACACACTAGTCAAAGCAATTGGAGACAAAAATAAAACAAGAGCCGTTCATTATATGAACTAGCTTCAAAACATATTCTTCATCTGTAGTAATTAAAACATCATGGTCTTAGCAAGCACAAGACCCTGAAGCCAAAGTCTATTGCACATAAAACACTAAAAGTCATAGAATGTTATAAATTGACTTATAGGCCAGTGGAACAAAATAGAGATTCAAGAAGTATATCCATGCATCCATAAATAATTTTCTTAAAGGTACCAAGAATATACATTGGAGGAGGAAGAACCATTTTACTAAATGATGCTAGGAATATTGAATGTCCACATGTAAAAAAACAAAACTAGATTCCTATTTCTCACCACTCACAAAAATCAACTTAATCTACCAGGTGATAACTCAAGTTACTGTTGTTTTATAATTATAACAAATTGTACTTAAGTGATGGGAACAGAAAATATGTTTCACTTATTCATTCAAAATGTAGATAAAATCAACTTGGGAGGGATATAAAATAAAAATAAACATAAAATGGATTAAAATGTAAATATCAGATCTACACATAAACAGTATTAGAAGAAAACAATGCCAACACTTCCAGACTTTGGAATCAGCAGGACAGTTTTGAACAAGACTCCACAGAAGCACAGGCAAAAATGACAAATAGGAATGACATCACCCTAAGAAGGTTTCTCTACATTAAGGAAACAACAGAACATAAGACAATCTACAAAATGAGAGGAAAGTCTTTGCAAGCTGCACATCTAGCAAGGGGTTAAGTGATGCACATAATATACAAGGGGTTGTCAAAATTCAATTGCAAGAAGAATGATCAAGAACAATAGCAAATTCCAATTCAAGAGTGAGCACTTCATCTACATAGACATGTCTCAAAAGATACATACAAATGGCCAATCAGTAAGGGAAAAATAACCATCATCAACCACCAAGGAAATACAAATCAAAACCACAATGATATATCACCAAACCCCCATAAAAATTGCTATTATCAAAATGACTAATGAAGCCAGTGGCAGGTGGTTCACACTTGTAAAGCTAGTGAATCAAGCAGCTGAGATCTGAGGATCATGGCTTGAAGCCAGCCTGGGCAGGAAAGTCTATGAGATTATCATCTTCAACATACTACTCCAATAAAGTAGAAGTAGAAACTGGAAGTAGAGCTGTGGCTCAAGTGATGGAGAGTCAGACTAGGGCAAAAGGAGCTCAGGGACAGGGCAGGACAGTGCCCAGGAACAGTATTCAAGCCAAAAGGACCAGTTCCAAAAAAGAAGGGAGGGAGGGAGGGAGAGAGAGAGACATAGAGAGACAGACAGAGAGAGAGAGAGAGAGAGAGAGAGAGAGAGAGAGAGAGAGAGAGAGAGAGAGAGAGAGAGAGAGAGAGAGAGAGAGAGGAGGGGGAGGGAGAGGGAGAGAGGGAGGGGGAGGGAGGAGGGAGAGGGGGGAGGAAGGGGGAGGGAGGAGGGAGAGGGGGGAGGAAGGGGAAGGAGGAGGGGAAAGGAAGAAAGGAAGGAAGGAAGGAAGGGAAAGCTAATAATAAATATTTGAGAGTATTATTTCTATTATCTTGGTGGGAATGTAAATTAAATCAGCTGTTGCAGAAAATAACGAAGTTTCCTCAAAATATTAGAAACACATCTACTGTATGATCCACCTAGCAAACCCGCTACCCACCATATATCCATAGGAAAGGAAACCAGTATGTTGAAGCGTCTCTTGTACCCTCATCCAGTACAGCATTAGTCACAACAGCAACAATTGGAAACAGCCTAAATGTCCATCAGCTGTTGAGTGGATTTTTAAAAATATACATACCCACAATGGAATACAGTTAATCCAGTAAAAGATGGAAACTTTGTCATTATCTATAACATGAATAGAACTAGGAGTTATTAGCCTTGACCCAATAAGACAGGCACAAAAAGACAAATACTACATTTCTATCTGAGATTTAACAACTGTTCACCCTATACATGTTGAGAGTAGAATGACTATTACCAGAGACCGGTAAGAGTAAGGTGGAGACTAGTATGGGAAAGTTGACCAATGGGCACTAAATTATAGTTCAAGAAATTCTGGCATGCTTTCGCACAGTAGGACAAATGTAAATAACAACCTACGGTGTATTTCAAAAAGCTGAAAGACACATCCACCCTCTCATTTAAAAGCTAAGATCCATAAAGTCATAGGCTGAGGTCATCCAGGAATAAAAGTTAATGAGATACCGCCTTCTCAACCAATAAGCCAAGTATGGTATAATCCCGCTATTTAGCTGGATCATATGGCTATTTAGCTATGTGGATAGGAGTACTGGAATCTGAGCAAGTGCAAGACCTTAAGTTCAAACTCCAGTACTACCAAAATTAAATTGCTAGAATTTAGAAATGTGAATGTTTTCGCCATATAAAGAAATTGCAAACACTGAGTCTACTTAACCTGATTCAGTTGTATAATATTTTATGCTATTTTATCCGATGTAAATTAATGGAGTATCATGTATGGAAACATTATATGTTATTCCACATCACCCTCCCAGAACTCAAATCTCTGAAATAGCTCAGTTTATAGGTATAAGCCACATACTTCTGCTTTCATTTTTATATTTTTGTATCAGTTAAAATAAATTTAAAGTATGGACACGATGATTCACTCCTATAATCCTAGTTATCCAAAAGAATGAGATCTGAGGACCAAGTTCAAAGACAGCCTGGGCAGTCTCTTATCTCTAATTAACCACCAAAAAGAAAAAGAAAAAAAAAAAAAGAAAGAAAAAGCCAGAAATGCAGGTGTAGCTCAAGCTGTAGAATGCTAGCTTTGAGTGACAGTGCTAGTGTCCTGACTTCAAACTCCAATATTGGCACCTAGTTCATTAATTAATGCACTTAACATGGAGCAATGACAAACCAAAATTCTCTTCAGGCTTCTAGGAGATCTCAACATCATGGCAATTTCATTTGGAAGTAGTAAGCACATGTAAGGGGGTAAACATATCTTTCTATTATGATAACCCCATTTAAAAGCAGCTGTGTCATCTGGAAACAAATTGTCCTAGTTCTAATTTACATCAGCAGTTAAAGTGAGATGATGTGACTAGACCAGTTTTATTAGGTGAGTATTGGCACTTCATTCAAATGTTTGTTCTTGCTCATAGCTCTCCTTGGACATGTCAGAGTCACCTCTAAATTTAACCCATTCCTCTTTTCCTGTACATTTCTTATACCCCCAAATCTGTTTCTCCTTGCAAAGTTCCTTATTTTAATCAGGGGTGCTGCCATTTCCCCAGGCACTCAAGCAAGGCAGCACCAGCCTCTTCATCTTAATCAGGAAAGCCTGATGGATAAAATTCTGTTTCTTATTTACTACCACAAGCACATCCTAATTGACTAAATATTTAAGTGATTTTGTGGTTATCCATCTGTATGTTCTTAGGCAGATGTAAGCTAAACTTTTCAAAACTCTATCTCCTTTATCAACAAATTCAGAGACAAGATGAAATTACTCTGTGATTGTCTAATTCATGGTTGCAACTGTATGTACACAACATTTTCCAAGAGATAACTGATAATGTAGGAGTGGCCAACCCTTTTCGTGCATTTAGTTTACTTTGGGGCTGGTTTCCTTTTCCATATGATCTCCAAAGTGTCCTGCAGTTGATTTTTATGGAAACATTTACCATTTTAAAGTACAACTTTCTGTTTATGAAAAATGACACAATACAGATTGTAGTCTGTATTCCGTGGCATTCTCTTCCACCTCTGGTTTGGAGGTTCTGTCCGAGTAAATGAGAATTTGTCTACTATCTCTACTCACACTGGACACCATAGTTTAAATCTCCCTCATTCTTCTGCAGGAAACTAAGTAGCCTCATTAGCTGTCTCTTTTAACTACCATTCCAGCTCCTGTTACAAAGAGAAGTCAGATTGATCTGGCTAAAAAATATTCTTTTATTAGATTGACCTTCCCATAGTTGCTTTCCTAAAAAGAAAAATACTTAATATTTTGCACTTTAGGAGTATGCCTGCCTGTAATTACATTCAACATGAATATCTTTTTGAGTCTGAAGCAAAACTATCATTCACTTACACTAAAATACAACCCATTCTTTATTTGTTTTTATTTTTTATTGTAATATATAGAGGGTTACCGTTACATTCACCCTACTACTCACGCATTGATACCCCTTCTCATGCTTTTTTCCCCATTTCCTTCACCCACCCCCTCGCAATCATCTTTCCTTCCTTCCCTTTCCTATTTCAAATAATCAAATGTAAAATACAATCAGTTCTGAAGCCAGACAATCATGGTGCTTAGACATTTTATTCTGCTATGCACTGGAATTATAATTACCCACACAGAATGCCCAAAGGTGGTCATTTGTGGTAGTGACAGTCTGTGTGGGACTCACAGAATATTCTTCATGTTTTATTATTTTTCTTTTTTTAAATTTTAACTTAAAATATGGAATGCTTCACGAGTTGTTTCATCCTTGTGCATGGGATCATGCTAGTCTTCAATATATTGTTCCAGTTTTACTATATGCACTGCTGAAGTGAGTATTCATGTTTTATATTTAGGTAACTAAGAGACAACATAGAAAAATACTGTTATGTTGCTTCAGGAGACTTGATGACCATAAATCAGCATGGCATTTGTGTGGCATACTCCAGAGGATATTTTGAACATTTCTAACAAGCTAACATCCATAGAGAAGATGCATCCATTCTCACTTGGTACTTCCTAAATTTGAATACATTAAAGATACATAAGAAGTCACAGGGATTCAACAAAGACCTCCCCACTGCCAACAGAAGCATATTTTTAGTTCTGTTTATTTGTGTAGAAAATTTAAATATTCTTGCAGTCTTGTCATTTATAGTTAAATGTCCTGTTTATTTATACTTACAATCATGTTCCTTTTTATGAGATTGGATCCTGTATTTATCAAAGCATTCTTGAATGTGAGGGAATTTATATAAATTAGAGGATATTAGAGGCTTTCTTTAAGGTATGCGTACCCTGCTTTGTAAGTGGGGAATAATGATACTGTCATCTCTGGATAGTGGGAACCGAGACACAAAACTCATGTCCCCAACACCACCCACCTAAAGCTTATTGGTATGATGTGAATTGTTCTAAACTGACTCTTGAAAACTAAAAGAACAAAGACATTGACCCCTGAAGTACCTGGGAAAGTGACACACTACCTCCCATGAGTGCCAAGCCTCTCTGTGCTCTACCCTACCAAAGCAATCATGTTTACATAAAGATTAGTTCTGACAACTCTATGGGTTTTGATTAAGGGGCTGAATAGGCTTCCACCACAAAGAGCCACTGGATCACAGACTGTGTGTTCTTTTAATTTACTTCCATAAACAGGCAAAAATTAAAGTCATCTGCCAGCAAAAACCAAATTAAAGAGCTGAGTGTCGGAGCAACAGTTGAATCAAGATGAGTTTTTGAAGGCAGGGTGGTGGGAAGCTGCAATTTTTGTTGTTGTTCTGTTTTCAAAGAAGTGCAGTTGTTAGGTACACAGCTCAGACTTTCACTTTAACTGCAGTCTACATGTGCTGTGGAATGTTTATTTTTCAAAAATTGAATTTCGACTGAAACTAATATCATTCCCCCAAAAAACTTCTACCGCTTAAATGATGTACATAGTCTCAAAGCATAATACAATCAATATGTAAGCAACCATCATCTGTAATACAATTATTGAAAATACAACTCAGTCTGCTAAGTTTGTGGGCTGTGAATCTCCTTGATATGGCTCAGAATAAACTCCTAATGCCTCTTTTAATGGCTTTAATGATTGCTCTAATTCTGTCTCAGTATTTTTTTCCTGTTATCTCACTGTGACCTTGATGTTGAGCAGGATTGTTGTGCCAGAACACTAGAATCACAGGAGAAAAGGAATCAACATCTCAAACCCGGAATTTCTCTTAATTCAATAAATAGTACACATATTCATCATGTCTGTTAATGGAAGTGCAGACATCTGTGGCTATTTGCAAAGTCTACCAATTAAATTTATCAGAAATATAAATGTAATTAGGAAGCCAAGTGGCAAAAATGTTCAGGGTATAGAGACAGATATTGATTTGAGTTGGGACATGGGCATTCATATAGCAAAGGCAAACATTTCTTTGAATTTTAAATTTCTCACTTGAAAATTAAGAACACTCGTATTTTAGGAATAAAATACATTTTAATCAACATCACTCTTTTCTCCTTTCTCACCTATCCTTCCCAGCCTACCCATTCCCTTACTTTTCTTCATTTTGTAAGACATGCATTGAATTCTTATCTGCATTTTCCCTTCGTTATGAAGGGAAATGAAGAGACATTCATCTACTCCCAGTTTCTGATCTTGAGTATGAAGAGGTTATTCTTAGAATAAAGCCAGGCACACGTAGCATGTTCGATGATAACACTTGTTTTCCTCATCATTACCTCATCAGTTCAATTCCTTATAGGGATTCTTACAACTGCTAGCTATACAGCTTGATGGGATTCACAGAAATGGCCTGACATTGTGTCCCTTCTTTAAGAAGCTTGCCGTCCAGTTCCTAGTTTACATTTTGGAGGAAGACACTATGGCAGTTAACAGTGGAGAAGTACTTCCCAGAAGATGAGGAAATTAACACTGGATCCTGAAAAATTGGACAGTTCACCTGGGGAGTGATTGAAAGGCATAGAAGTTAACTGGACTTGAAAGAATAAGCAGTTGATCAAATGAAGATTAGAATATGGTGGGAAGAGTAGCATTTCCCAAAATACGTTCTGAGAAAGGTAGCTCGGCAAGCATCAAATTAGGACAGAGAGACAGAAAGAGAACATGAAAGTAAGATAAATTTAGTTCTTGCACAAACGGTTTTAGGCCGTCAAACTGAAACCCATATCTTTATCTGTGTGGGCAGGGGGGACTTCTCAGTGTCTTTAAAATGTTAGTGTGTGGACAACATCTCTCCCTCATGTGTGTGGTATGTTCCAAGACTCCCAGTCAATGTCTGGAATACTAAATAGTCCCAAATCCTCTATAAACTATATTTTCCCTATACTTATATACCTATGAGAATATTTAACATAATTTACAAGTACAGTACTGCCAGGCATGGTGGCTCATACCTGTAATCCTAGCTACTCAGGAGACTGAGATCTGAGAATATCTTGGTTCAAAGCCAGACAGGCACTAAAAAATGTGAGATTCATATCTCCAGGTAACCACTAAAAACCAGAAGTGGAGCTATCGCTCCAGGGGTAGAGCGGGAGCCTTGAGCTGAAGAGCTCAAAAACAGTACCCAGGCCAAGAGTTCAAGTCCCATGACCAACAAAAAAATTTAGTACATTAAGGGATTAGCAACAATAAAATATATCTACTATAACAATATCCTGTAATGCGAGTTATATGAATGTGGCCTCTCTTAACACATCCTATTGTTTTGTGGTCACCTTCTTACTGTGCCACAGTGCCTACAAGATGGTTTGAGAATTATCTGGGCCTGGGACTTAACATTAGACTAAAATTTCCTTGATCATAGCCAAAATAAAACTTCAGACAAGGAGTAAGACTGTTAACAGAATTGCAACTAACTGTAGTGTTTGTAGTCACAAAGCATCTAATGTATCCTTACTATCATGATGAACTGAGAACTATGCCATGCCTTCAGAACATACTTTATATTCCATATGATATTATCACACTTCCATTATGCAAATAAATTATCCAACTTTGCCTCAGTACTATTTTAATAATTAACAATGAGATAAATTAATATATTCTATCCTGCTTCTAAAGAGAAAGGAACCTAGATACTGAGGATTGTCATAGAGTTTAGATTTTATTGGGAAGAATCTGCCAGGGAAGGAAAGAACCTGAACTCGGTCGAAGGCATGTCATGTGATGAAGATTAACACTTCTATTGTAAACATACTTGCATGTATGAAGAAATGGAGAGTAGGAGAGTTAAAAAATATGCCTCAGGATGTCCTACTTACAAGTCACAGATTATGAATGTCATTCTGTAAGAAGCTAAAAATCTGTGAATTTACCACACTTCCACTAGTTTAATGAGCAGTAACACTGTTCCTAAGAGTAAGACGTGACGGCTTTTTCCTCTTAACACCACCTACATTTCTTTTTTACTGACATTTGGATATTCCCAGAATATAATGTGATATTTTTAAAATTAAGAAAAACCTTGACTTCTCTCCTGTTTAGTAATAGCAGAGTTATGTGAAATTAAACAAAGTTACATTACCTAAAACAGACTCACCAGAAGCAAACCAAAACTGGATAGAGCTCAGCAGAAGAGGTGATTTTGAATGTCCCAGGCAAAGAAGGAATTTCCGTTTCCCTGAGGTGACACAGACCAAGAGCTGACTTCTCCTTATAAAGTGGATCTAGATTATCCTGAGGCAAAGTAACACAGAATTCACCAACTGATCCCAAATCGGCCCAGTTGCTTTGTTTTTATATTAAATCTCAGATTAGAAATAGCTCCTACAAGAGTTGAAAGTCCTCCTTTATTCATAGAAGATGGACAAAGCACTGTATTTGTCAAACAACCAATCTAGACTAGATCAAGGATCCACATGTGGTTCCTTAAGAATGTTCAAAGAAGCTTTCCCTTATTTGGGAGGAAACTAAGCTCAATTGGGCCTGGCAGTGGTTCAATTCATGGTTGTCTGAGCTTCCCATATCATGGCAGGGTGAAAGTGACTTTAATACTCTTCTTCATCACTATTGTTAGAATAATGTCAAAGTAAACAACATCTTTCCATCAGTAGGATCTGCTTTGCTGACAGAGCATTCATTTTCCCAGCCATATCAGGACAGAGCTCTTACTGCATGCAGCTCTAGCATCTCTCCTTTGCAGAGCTGCCCAGTCCTACTTTAGAGTGCCCTCTGAAAGCATTTCTCTATTATTCTAGGACACTTGGACACTTGATCCAGGCAGGTTACCCAGGACAAAAAGCAGCAAATAAATCTCAAGTTTGAAGGCACACAGAAGTGATAAAACATAATGGCAATGTTGGTTGCTTCCCTAGTAGATCTGGCCTTTCCCTCCATCCAACCCTCAGCTATGCTGAAGGCTATGACAGCTCTGTTGACCCTCTGTCTGCCAGGAAGGAAAGAAGGAAGGAAGGATGAAAGGAAAGAAGGAAGGAAATAAGGAAGGAAGGAAGGAAGGAAGGAAGGAAGGAGGGAGGGAGGGAGGGAGGGAGGGAGGGAGGGAGGGAAGGAAGGAAGGAAGGAAATAAAAGACCTGATTATGATTTGGGGCATTGTGACCTCTATCTTATTATCCTTTCCTGGTTATACACCAAAATCTACCCTCTACCCTGGAGCTTGAATACAGCCCTCACTTTCAAGCAACTTACAAAAATAACTGAATCTCTTCTTCAAGAATAAAGAATACGTATGTGAACTGATTTCTCTTCTAGCTGTTCTCATTAATTCAAATAAATTTTCCTTCTCTACTTCTTAGCTTGATGAAAGAAGCATCAGCCCATTTTGAATCCTTGTCCCAAATGTTATCTCTTTTCAGGAGTAAACTAAAGATACAGGTGAATTCAGACATTCTGTCCCTTAGTATGACTCAACTCCAAGCAAATGACATTTTCTGTTTTCTGTAATTTTCTTTTCTTTTTCTTTTTCTTTTTTTGGTTAGTCATGGGGCTTGAACTCTGTGCCTGGGCACTGTCCCTGAGCTCTTCAGCTCAAGACTACTGCCCTACCCCTGGAGCCACAGCATTACTTCCAGTTTTCTAGTGGTTAATCGGAAATAAGAGTCTCAAGGTCCTTGGTTCCTGGGCTGGTGTTGAACCTCGATCCTCAGATCTCAGCTTCCTGAGTAGCTAGGATTATAGGCGTGAGCTATTGCATCCAGCCTTCTGTAATTTTATGTATCTCACAATCTGAAGTTTGCTGGCAGAATGGATTCTCTAAATCTTGAAGTACAATGCAGTTGTTTAAAATCATATGCACCAGGCACCAGTGGCTCACATGTTTAAGCATGATTCTAAACCAGCTCGGGCAGGAAAGTCCATGAGACTCTTATCTCCAATTAACCACTAGCAAACCAGAAGTGGCACTGTGGCCCCAGGGGTAGGGTGGTAGCCTTGCGCAAATGAAGCTCAGGGACAGGGCCCAGGCTCTAAGTTCAAGCCCCAAGACTGGCACAAAAACAATTGACAGTTCCAGTTTCAGTAACTCAAGCCTGTCATCCTAACTACTTGGGAAGCAGAAGAAAGGGGCATGCAAAGTCTAGCCTGAGCACCAAATTTCAAAAAATTCTAGGTCATCCATTGTAGGGAACTCTGAAACTGAGCTGTAAAAGCTGGAAATGGTTTGAGAGGTTGGAATGCCACAACAAAAGCAAGCAGAATGCTGAGAGCTGGCCATGAATGGATTAAAACAGAAAATGTTGGAGAGGGTGAAGAGACTGTATCCCAAGCCCTTCCACCACACTCTCTCCTTAGGCAGGCAGCTGTTCTAGGGACCTTATAGGCTGGATGAAAAGACTTTCACAACTTAACCTTAGGTTAAATAAGTGAACATCATATCTAGACATTCACTGGGTTGCAGTCTCCTGTCTCTCTTGAATAAGAGATCAAGTGTCTCTCACAAAGTGTTTTAGCTCTGATTATAAAATTAATAGAGATGCTTTTCTTTTTGCATGTATATACCCTTGCTAATCTTCCTTGTGTGAAGTCAAATAAATGTGCTTATTTGTGAAACCTCAGGGACCAAATACAGGGGAGCCCTGGAACCCCTGGTCTCCCCCCAACACTTTTCTACTGGTTTATGTCTTTGTGTGTTTCTAATTTTCTTCAGCCCAGTATCCTTTTGCACTACCTAGTTTGTAGTTAGCAATAATCCATGGCTGGTAGACATAGTGATGTGTGCCTGTTGTCTTCAATAACAGGGGCAAGCACAGATAGGAGCAATAAGATAGGGGCAATAAGATAGGAGGTTCAAAGTCCATGTCAGCAGAGCAAAGGGCAAGCCTCAAGTGGAAAAGCACTTGTTTATAAAGTATGAAGCCCTGGTTTCAATTCTCAGTATTGCCCACTCCCAAAATAGAGTTGTCAGAAGTAGAGCACAAACATGAGAAGACTTCAGCAACAGTGTTAGGGGTTCTGCATGTAGCTCAGTGCCACAATACTTCCCTCAAATGTGCAAGATTTAGCACTGCCAAAAAAAGATAAATATAGGAAAGAAATAAACGGTGATTCATGCTGAGTATGCTGAGTTGACTTATTGGCCAGATTCAGGAGCCTTTGAATCCCTCCCTAGCAAGGAGGAATGGATTTAATTGCCTGAATTGAATCTGTAGGTCAAGTGGGCCAAGTTGTGGGGCAGCAGAAATTTGAGTCAGGTCAGCTAACAAATCCTATTGATCCAAGTGGAAGATGTCAGAATCATTTCGCTTAAGTACAAATAGGACCTGTGCCAGCCTGATGTTGACATCAATGAAACGGTTTAAAAAAGAAAAATCTACTCATTTCCTTTTGTAAATATGTTGGATATTAAAAACTACAATACACATCCTCAAAGTTGAAAGCAAGACAAACAAGAAATGAACCAACGGAGCAAACAAAAAAAAAATGAAAAAGGTGACGGTTTTGTGAAGCACAGTTGAGATTCCTCCACAGCCTTCAACCACCATTACAATTTTCTCTTTATATCTGGATTTGAGGAGCAGACTCACTTTCTTTAAATCACATTTAATTTATTTCTGGGAAATTCTAATAAGTTCCAAGAGATCAATTTCCCTATTGCCAAAATCTCCCCTTGGCCCCATCTCTCTTAGCTCATGTTGTGCAGCGTTGTTCCTTTCGTTTCCTTCACAGCTTTACTCATTTCTTAGTCAGACAGCCTGGATACATGGTAATATTTTCCTATTCTAGGGATGAACTATTATGACAGGCTGATTGTTGGAAAGCGTGTAAAAGTGAGGCGTTGGCAAGCCACAATTAGGCCGCTGTCTTCTTTCCTTAAGCTTCCAGTAAGAAGTGTTGAACTATGGACCATAAAGCAAGGCCCTGATCACAGTCACTTTGGGAACACACCAAATGGAGTTCAAGTTAATGCTAACATGTATTTCAGTGATACAAATTGCAGGTGGAGAAGTATGAAAGGCTGCTCTGAGCAAATGCAATAAGCCACTGATTGAGGCATTTGTAAATTAGAGACCTAGGAAACCAAAATGTCTCTAAATGAGCCCATTTACAGCAATTTAATATAACACTACATTTGTTTAGCAAGTGTCCTTTGTACTGAAAAGCAATCTACATTTCTGTTCAAAATCTGCCTAAATGTATTTAGGTTTCTCATAACTAAAGCACAGATAATCCAAATAACTCTCCTGTGACTTTCTCCTAATATATTTCAAAATCTATTGATCTTCCAAAAGATACTAGGGTTTTTCTCCCAATCTTATGCATTATTACAGTTGATAAGCAGATACTCGACACCTAGCCTATTTCATGATCTGCTTCTTTCCTCCTCTGGGGATCTAATTAACAAGCCATTTTCTTATGATATCTCCTTCATTAAAGAATTAATGCAATGAAAATATATTGGCTGCTTTAGACACATGCCATCACCGTGCTGAATGTGATAAAAATGAAGATGGAAAAAGGGAAGAACAGTTTTTGCAGAAGACATTTACAACCCCTACGCAGTGTAGTCATATTTACAAATCAGAAAGAGAACTCTCATTGCTGATTCACAGCTGGTTCGCAAAAAGAGAACCAGCAGGCACTGCCATCTTGAACTTCTCCATCTCAGAAACTGAGAACAATGCATTTTTATAGCTTAGGCTACCTGGTCCATGTATTAGTCATAGTAGTCCAGGAAGACTGAGGCAAAAGAGACAAAGGAACCTAAAGGACTAAGACATTGTAGAGGCCAAGATCACTCTCTGCAAGTTCAGATGGCCACAGATAACCACAGTCGCTACATTAGAGACTAAAATATACTACAATAAGATATTTTGAGAGAAAGGGGAACAGATCCACCTAACTTTCATTATAGTACATTGTTCTAGATGTTCCTGTATTTTCTTCTTAGCATGCCAAACTTATTTAAACATCATTATAGTATTTATAGGAATCCATACCACTTGAAGTATGGGCATTCATGGAAGGAAGGGCTGAAAGCAGAGCCATCAAGAAAGAGAGCACAAGGTTAACAATTCTCTAACATATAGTATAGCAAGAAACTATAAGGTGTTTAGTACAAGATTAAATTTGCTTTTTATTATTTAGTGATTAAGAGATAAATAATCCAAACCCGACATAATTCCTTGGGATATGACCTGTAGGCTGCCATATCACTTCTTATAGAATATAGCTGGGATCCTAGATTCCAAGGCAAGGTGATTTTCTTTTTTTCTTTCTTTTTTTTCTTTTTTTCTTTTTTTCTTTTTTCTAGTCCTGGGCTTGCGCTCAGGGCCTGAGCACTGTCCTTGGACTTTCTCAAGGCTAGAGGTCTACCACTTGAGCCTCAGCACCACTTCCGGCTTTTTTCTATGTATGTGGTACCGAGGAATCGAACCCGGATCTTCATGCATGCTAGGCAAGCACTTTAACCACTAGGCCAAACTCCCGGCCCCAAGCAAGGTGATTTTCATGTGCTGCTGCTGCCACCCTTCAACAGAACACAAAGGGAGACTCTACTAAGTGTAAAATTTCCAGTGGATTCAATTTCCATGATGATGCCTGAATGTGCCATTTACTATTTTATCTTCTCTCTTCATTCATGGTCCTTGCTAACAAAAATCTCACACTACATAATTAATAGATTCCTGAGAATGTGTAAACCAAATGTGCTAACCAAATCTAAAATATTTTATTCTTCAGGGAAATGTACTTATGAGGGGGGTGTAAGTAGTTCTGGCCCCAGAGCTTGAACTCATGGTCTGGATGCTGTCCCTAATCTTTTGTGCTCAAGGCTAGAGCTCAAACATTTTGAGCCAGAGCACCATTTCTGGCATTTTGATAGTTAATTTTGGATAAGTCCTGTTTGGGCTGGCTTTGAATTTTGATTCTCAGATCTCAGTCTCCTGAGTGACCTGTTTTATAAGCATAAGGCACTAGGCCTGGCAAAAGTACTTTTATTTTAATTTTAGGTTTTTTTCAGAGTGATATAAGGAGGGGTTACAGTGACATACATAAGGTAATGAGTACATTTCTTGTCAAACATTGCTATCCCGTTTCACATTCTATATGCAACATAAAAATTGTTGGATTCAACTTTTCTTTAATATGAAATACCATATATTAAACATATTAAACAAACTAAATGTAAGGAACATTAAATTAAACATATTAGATTATAAAAGGAGAAATTTAAGAAATGTTTTTTTTTAATCTTTAAGGTTATGTTGGAAAAGGTTAGATTTTTTCTGAAGATTTTACTCTAGGGTTGTGTGTGTGTGTGTGTGTGTGTGTGTGTGTGTGTGTGTGTGTGTTTCTGAGTCTCAAGAAACTTTTCTTATCCACACTACAAAGAAGTATAAAAAAATAGTCAATGTACAACTTTAGTTTGCTGTTAGCATATTGAGGATCATAATGTATCTAAAAACCAAACATTTTATTTTCTTCTATTAATTTTGCCTTACTAATCTCACCCTACTAATGACACTTGATAAAAATCTACACCTTACCACTTTGTGGCTACTCTCTAGCCTGAAACATTCCCTTCTCATTTTTGCAGTGCTTTAGTTTCATAAATACACAATAATTTGAATTTTGAACTCTTCACAGGAGCTTAACTCATGTTCACAAGGTTGAAGTCAATTACACATAATGAATTAAACTAACACAGTAAACATTGGAAAAATGACAAAATGACCCCCACCCCCGACAAAGGAGACTCTCTGACATAGGTATACCTCTTTTTCCAAAGTCAAATGGAAGGAACTCCAGCTCCATCTACATCCATGACTCTGGCTCTTGGTTGGAGAAATTCTGACTTACCTATCTTTCTGTCACTTTAAGCAGCCATTCTGTCAGCTTCCTTATTTAGGAAATGAGCAGTTGTTTAATATAGATTAGTCAGAAAGATGAAATTACATGATATCCACTAAAGGCTTTGAACCCACTCTCTGTCAACCTCTGTTAAAGGGCTGGAGGTCAAAAAATTAAATCCCACAAAAATAAAACCCCCCAAATTCAACAGCCCAATCAATAAATGGGCTAAAGACTTAAAAGAAAGAATTCTTGTAAGAAGAAAAAAAGTATCGCCAATAGACACATGAAGAAGGATTCAACATTTATGGCCATAAAAGAAATGCAATTCAAAACAACATTGAGATTCCACCTCACTCCAGTTAGAATGGCCATTATCAGGAAAACTAATAATAACAAATGCTGGTGGGGATATGATCACTCTATTATACTGTTAGTGGGAATGTAAACTTGTCCAATCACTCTGGAAAGCTGTATGGAAGTTTCTTTGTGGGGGGAGGAAAGGAGGGGCTGTCATGGAGTTTGGACTTGGCCTGGGCACTGTCCCTGAGCTCTTCAGCTCAAGGCTACCACTCTACCCTTGAACCAAGCCCCACTTCCGTTTTCTAGAGGTTAATTGGAGATAAGAGTCTCGCTTCTTTTGAAACTTGATCCTCAGATCTCAGCCTCCTGAGTAGCTAGGACTATATGCGTGAGCCACTGTGCCCAACTAAAAATGCTTTTTTTTTTTAAATTTTTATTTTTGGTTGGTAGTAGGGCTTGGGTGCTGTCCCTGAGCTCTTCAGCTCAATACCAGCGCTTTACCACTTGAAACACAGTGCCACTTCCCTGGAAGTTTCTTGAAAGACTAAACTTCCCTATGGTCCAGCAATCCCACTCCTAGGCATTATCCACTGGACCAGAAATCAGGTCACACTAAAGCCACCAGCACAACAATGTCCATTACAGCATTGTTTACCATAGCTAAGATAAGAAATCAGCCTATACGTACCTCATAGCCAAGATATGGAATCAACCTATACGTACCTCAGTGGACAAATGGATCAACAAAATGTAGCGTATCAACAAAATGTAGCATATATACAAAATGGAATTTTACTCATCCATCAGAACAAATGATATTGTACCATTTGTAAGAACATGGAAAGACTTGGAAAAAATTTTATTAGGTAAAGTAGGCCAGAGCCAAAGAAACATAGTTTCGCTCATTTGTGGTAACTAAAATGTACCTATAAATCTACAAGTAAACACACTGACTGAATAAAATAAATGAACATATATATATTTATATATGCACACACATTGGGACATGAAATATAGGAATCTAGTCATTCACACTAAGGCTTAAGGGGGATACACAGGAGTGATGGACAAAGGCTCAATAGCTATGTATAGATGATCATATAAAATAATATTCTATGAAATAAACTCCAACAAAAGGAAACAAGAAACATTTTAGATGCTATTGATTTTGTTTTCTTTCTTTTGTCTTTTATGTTAGTTTATATTTAGGTAGGTAAGTGAGGAGACACAAAAGGTGGAACAGGGTGAATAATACTTATTGCATACTACGTGAAAAATTCTCATTACATAGTATGTGCAAAATGAACTGGTTATCTTGTCGGTGGAGATGGGAAGGAAAAACCAAGAGATGGCCACAGAGAGGGAGACATGGTTCAAAAAGAATTGTATCCATTATTCATTACATGATGCATTTAACTATAACCCTCTGTATATCAACTATAATAACAATAATAACTAAATACAGAAAATTAAAATTCTCCAACTGCTACAGATATTTTATAAAATGCAATAAAATGAATCACCAGAAAATAAATAACAAAAGGCAATTGGAGACATCTGCCACAGAAACACAAATTGCTATCAAGTTAATTTTTTGCACATATCTCATGTCACTGGGAAAAGTTTGTATACTCTAGTCTGCTGGGCACACTTCTGCCACATGTCTAACACAAACACTCCATAAATGTTTACTACCATTATCTTTATTGAATCACAGTAGAAAATAGAGCCAAGAGAGGGTCAAGTAGTATGCCTTTAAATTTCACAGTGTAACCAGTTAATGAATATCAAATATTCATTAAAGATGTAATAAACATAAAATCTCCAAGTGCATGCTATATACATAATCTTAATCTGTTTATCTTTTTAAAAAATTATTTGAGCATCATTTCATTTTATAAATGAGAATTCTGAGACCCTAGCTGTTCAAAGACTTGCCAAAATTTATACAACACCTTGCTGTCAAAACTGGCCACATGCACAGTTGCATCCCCTGGGAGAGTTTTATATATTACTGTTGCCCCACTGTCACTCTAGGCCTGGAATGTGGAGATAGAGTACCTCATGATTCCACATGATTCTACTGTGAAGAGCTTGCTTCAGATTTCCTTATGGGACTTACCATTGAGGTCCACCACACCACAGAGCACCCTACACCACAGAGCGACAGTGTACACATTTATGAATATTAACTTGTTTTGTAGGCAGTATGGGGGTTTGAGCTCCTGGCTTTGTACTTTCTAGACTGGTGAAATACCTCTTCACCACATCTCCATCTCTAATTTTCATTGGCTATTTTTATGATAAAAACCTCACCATCTGTCCAGCATATGACTAAGCTGCAATCTGCCTGCTTTTAGGATTCCTGATATGGTTGCTGGGACTACATGCATATGATACCACATCCAGCTTTCCTCATCGACTTTTTGGTCTGGGCTGGCCTGGTGTGGAAATCCTTCCATTGTAAGTGTTCCATGCATCGTGGGATAATAGGTTTATGTTACTCTACCTACTTATGGGTTGAGAAAGGGGGTCCATTTGAACCTTTCACCTCGGCTGGCCACACCACATACCTTCCATTCTGTGAACACTAAATTTATTATAGAGTTAGTTTTATATTTAACAGGTGACTAATTCTACTCATGAAGTATATCTAGACATGGACAGGACCTAAATGTATATACGTGAGAGTTTTGTATCCACAAATAGGGTTCATAGTTAAGCCTGAAGGGGGCTTGGTTGTACTCTCCATAGCCTTTTATATTCAGCATAGAATTTAAGGCCCCAAACAATTTTTCAACTATCTTATTTCATTTTTCTTTCCAGAATTACTATGAGAATTCTGGCTTTTAGGCTGTATTATTTTCCTCCCATAGTTTCCCTTGGAAGACACTGAAAGCTCTGAGCCCTGAACATTTCTGCCCTGTTCTGCTTCCCTCATTTAGTAGGTCAGGGTAATTCAGGCTTCTCATCCATGTCAGTAGCTTCTGTGGGAAGTGTACAAGGGAGATTTCCAGACTTCTGAAACACAGTAAAAATTAAGCTAAATATTACAGTTTCTCTTTCAGGCAGAGATAATACGTTTGACTGGCTTGTCAATGTTTGCCTTGGGGGAAAAGCATTTAAACTTTCTAAGGCTTCCTGCATGTGGTCTGTACTGAAACTACAGGTTCATGGACCTCCCCTGCGGAAAATTCACTGTGAACCAGTTGAGAAGGTCATAGACATGAAACAATAGATTTGATGGTTTTACTGGAAAAGCTTCAGGTAGTCTACTAGATCAGAAGATAAACAAGGAGGAGAACCTTCTGCTCTTCAGTTCTTCAGCACGGCTGCCTCAGTTTCCTCAATCAATATTATTATCCATGCCAGTTAAGACCCCTGTATTATCCATTCTAAAAGAAATCTATTGTAGTGGGCATTAGTGGCTCACACCTGTAATCCTAGCTACTCAGGAGGTTGAGATCTTGGGATCACAGTTCCAAGTGAGACCAGGCAGGGAAGTCTGTGAGACTCTTATCTCCAATTACATAGCCTCCCCACTGCCCCCCCCCAAAAAAGCTTGAAGTAGAGTTGCGGCTCAAATGGATGATGATGTGCTAATCTTGAGCAAAATAGTTCAGGGACAGAGCCCAGGCCCAGAGTACAAACCCCAGTACTGGCACAAAAGAAATCTATTCTGCACAGCTTTCACTCACATTATCTTTGATTAATGAATTTCTCTGCTCTACTGTAAGTTCCATGTGTTGTTGTATTTGCAGCCCTAGAGTACTAACACAGTGCCTGGCATAGTGTATTATTCAGTTATTTGTTTTGTGAATGAATATGCTTCTTACCACCACTGCCACTGTACCACCCAACTGCCCACACTGTTGTGAGGATGAAAAGTAATAGCAGAGGGCCGGGAGTTTGGCCTAGTGGTAGAGTGCTTGCCTAGCATGCACAAAGACCCGGGTTCGATTCCTCAGTACCACATACATAGAAAAAAGCCGGAAGTAGTGCTGAGGCTCAAGTGGTAGAGTGCTAGCCTTGAGAAAGTCCAAGGACAATGCTCAGGCCCTGAGCCCAAGCCCAGGACTGGCAAAATTAAAAAAAAAGTAATAGCAGAAAAAAAGTGGAGAATCTACCCATACTATAGTTTTTGTGAAGTCTTTCAGTTCTGTGTAATAAAGTCATTAGCTACTCACATTATTATAAAATCAACAACTTTAAGATGCTTGTAAAGGGGCTGAAATCTTAAACTTGGACACAAACCTTGAGTCTATCACTTGCTACCTCAGGTTTCATGTGCATAGTGTCCAGCAGTAAGAACAATCTTGAATAACATACTTTAGACCATCGTTGTAAGGACAGAATAGGATAATGCATAACTTACAAACAGACAGAGTCCTAGCCCAATGTAGAACCTCAGTTAATGACTAGTGAATACAATTTTGAAAAGACAAATCTAATGGCCATTTTGGATGGATGTGTTCCCAGGTTTACAAGCATTTTAATGGTAGAAATGGCTTGCACAGTCATTTACCATGACTGTCTTTCTTCCTGGACCCAAAGCCACATGCAACTCTTGCCACAGAAACTTCTGTTCTACCTGTGGTTTCTGGAGTCACATTAAAGGTAATCTGAATTAATCATTTCCTCTGTAACAATATCAGATAACCTGAAACTTCTCTTCATCATAGCTTTGTCTTGATTTTGTTAAGCTATAATGTAAACTAGTATATTGGTCTATTATTTATGAAAACAATTCTGGAACATCGTCTGATGTCACTCACAGGAACTCAAGTGATTTTGCTGCACTTAGGTCTCTGTGATTTATTTTGAAGAGCACTTGTACCTACTTTTAACAACTCAATCCTTGCCTTTATCCAAAATCAACAATGTTTTGAACTGTTAACAACTTATAAATTTTATGACTTTAAGAACATAACTTAACCTCTTTGTATCTACATTTTGCTAATGGTTGTATGGTAATAAAATTATTTAGGCTACTCTAATTGTGGTTGAGTATATGTCTTTCTCTCCCCTCTTTTCTTTTTCTCATATACACATGCACAAAAATAATCTAGGAAAATAAACAGTAATTACTGCTTATGGATACTTTCTCTGAAAATATGCTTGATCAAATAATGATAAAAATGTATATTTAATGGCATCATCCAGCTACTATGTAACTAATTATCTATGCCAAATGAGTCTTTAAAAATCTCATTTTTCCCAGAAATATTCCCAAGGACTCTATAAATTCACCTTTTGTTAACTGCAACACACTAACCACAGATAAAGAAAATCTCACAAGATGCAGATACCTGGGCCCCACAGTCCTATTGAATGAGTGTATTAAGAAAGGCACATTTGGGGCCGGGAGTTTGACCTAGTGGTAGAGTGCTTGCCTAGCATGCACAAAGCCCAAGTTTGATTCCTCAGTACCACATACATAGAAAAAAGCCAGAAGTGGTGCTGAGGCTCAAGTGGTAGAGCTCTAGCAATGAGAAAGTCCAAGGACAGTGCTCAGGCCCTCAGCTCAAGTTCAGGACTGGCAAAAAAAGTAAGAAAAAGGAAAGAAAAGGCACATCAAACAAAATTACTAAGCAAGCTATATATAACCTGAAATTTAAAAGTAGCTACAACAGAGAAAAATCTATTTTTTTATATCATGATGACTTTAACAATCTCACTTGTAAAAAAATGTTATAATACCTTACCATTATTAAAACAGGAGGGAAAAAATCCATAGTTTGCTTAATTCACAGAAATGACTCAGGTTAGTAAGCAAGTGAGTGCTTCTGTATGCCACACATTAACTAAGATATCAATATATCAAGCTAAATGGAGCCAAATTAGTGTGCCAGAACACACTAAACTCTAGTGAAGTGCTGTGTTCTCTGATCTCAAAAAGCATTTTTCCTTGAAATATTCTTTAAATATCTCATCATGTGACTGAAATTCAGATTGTTTCTAGGTGGGATTTGTGACTTCTGAAGACTTTGTCCTCTGCAGAGCTTGTTATAGAATCTTTGGCCTCAAGACCATTGCTAGAGTCCAAGAGTAAGTTGCAGAGGCCCTAGTCCTCCAGGAACTCTCTGTTGTACGTTCCTAAAACTTTTGTGCCTCTGGAACCTAGAAGGTAATGCAGGGGAGGCCATGTGCACTTTGATACCACACCAAATGGTATGGTATCAACAAAGCCCCGAGTCAGTCTTCCAGAGGCCAAGAACAGAATATGAGGGGAGAAAATACATGAAAGCTATTGCTAAAAGAACTTTTTTTTCCATGCTAACATGTTAGACAAACTTAAAATAGTGAAAGACAAACATTTTTATGACACAACTATTGAGGTTTTATTCACAGAAGATAAGCTCTAACATTACCCTTTCTTTTACACCTCATAAAAAGATTTCCTTCTTACAGTAAAGTGTATTTTTTATCTTAATTGACTGTGATCCCTCTAGGTATTTAAAGAGACAAGAAATACAGTGTAAGCATTACACTGAACTTTCTTCAACACCTGAAGTTTTTCTGCATTTGAGTTCTGAAAAATAATAGGAGACATTCAAATTTGCATTTCCCACTCTAAACTGAAGAACTACTTTCTAATGGAAAATCACACAACTGAAAAGATGACAATGAAACAGCTGGGTTTTGGAAGCCTTGGGACTATAATCTCAGTACAAATAGCATTTGTGGTTTCCAACAGGGAACTTCTGTGGTTGGGTCCAGTGAACAGCAACTCAAAGTAAACTTCATGTAGCTGTCCTGACAAACAGGAGATGAGACAAGGCAAGTGTTTGGGAACCTGCCTAATCCTGCCTGTCAGAAAATTATTCCCCACTTCATTACTTGCTCACCCCATCAGCTTCTTCAAGGCAGAATGTACTCATTCTTTATCCTAGATCAGCCTTCATTTGCATTTTATGCAAAGTAGAATAAATTGCACACAGACTAGAAGACAGCCTCTTCCTTAATGTGAGTTATTGTTTTGCCTCTGAGCTATCAGCTTAATGAATATCCCTTCAAATAGGAAAGAAGAAAGCAAAGATAAGAGCAGAAGAAAGAAAAGAAGAGAACTTTGAAAAAAGAAGGGAAGAGACTAAGTGATGAAAGTAGGATAAAAGAAGAGATGGGGAAATTGGGATCTTTGATTGATAAGAGAGCAAGGACAAATATTAGCTATTAGCTTTCCCCATAAAGGCCTCAAAAGTATTTTTATATGAAGAGAAAATTTGTTCTGTATGATAGAGATAAAATCAACATCAAATTCCCAAGTCTCAGCTTTGCGTTCTTGTTCTTATCTTTTCCTCCCACCACACACTCTACTAGGCTACCTAGAAGTTCTCTTCTCAGCAAATGCTGAGATAGCCCTCAGTATAGAACCTTTCCCTAGCACTTATGGGGGACCTTAGAGACCATTCACAGTACTGCAGAAGGAAAAGAATCAGAATAGAAGAAGTGTTTGTTTATTGCTACTTTATAACTAAAACCAGCAATACTTGGCACTTGCTTTCAAAAAACTTGATGTCAAAACATTGAATTCATGAAACCATGAGTTTGGTCAAGATCAAAATGTTTTGAGGTTTTTTTTTTTCTCATGCTATTTCCACTATTGGTATGAGTTAGCCAAAACCCAAACTACATATCCTGATGAAAATAAACACAATTCATAAAACCTCAGAAATGGCCTGAGCTGAATGTGAAGAGTGAATGAAGGATAACTTTAGGTTAGCTTGTTAGTTTGGCTGAACTAACACTATGACCTTTACATAAATAAAATCAATTTTAGTGCCAATAAAATGAAATTCACCTCCAAGAGGAAATGTCCAGAAAATCAGCCTATTCTAATAAGCATTAGACAAAGTTCAGGGACTGATGGCATGTTCTAGCTATTTCCTCAGGTGGTCCTGGTAAGGGGTTCAATGAGGAATTAAATTTCCTTTATAAAATATGGCAAAAAGCCATATTTTTGAGAATTTAATTCTCAAAATCACATACACTTACAGAAAGAGAACAGTAGTACCTTTTGTGAGGGGTATCTTAATTTTCAGAAGAACCCAAATCAAAAATTCACTGATTATTACTATTTTATTTGTGTGCGTGTGTATACTTAGTGCCACTTTTTTCTAATATAGACAGGATGAGGTACATAAAAGCATTTATTAAAGGACATAATTTTGCCTGAAAGCAACTCCCATTTCTGCCCCCACAGGAAGTAGGTACCCTCCACTGATCTTGTGTTGATTACCTCTGTGGGAAGTAGCAGTCCACTTTAATTAACTAATTTACTTTCAACAAGTGTTTAATTAGGGCCTATGCCCATATGTTGTGCTCTTTTGAAGATTCTGCCCAAGGTAAGAACTCCATTCAAATACGAAGAATTAATCTAGCTTTCTGGCAAGAAGCCTTTGAGGATGTAGAAAATAATCTGAAACCCTTGACGAGTACTAAATTCAAACCATATAAACCAGAAGACCTTGAAAAGGCATTGGGCTAGTCACCAAAACATATAGAGCTTAGAAGTACACATGAGCACTTGAAGACCAAAGTGCAATATTCAATGAATGAAATTGTAATACCAGTGATAGATGGAGAGCAACAGTGAGTGAAGGGTGAGCTAGATTCTCTGTGTACTTTATGTAGACCCCTAGCTTGTCCTATAATTAGCCCAAAGAATTCTAGAATTTAAATTATCTTTATCCGAAAGCTTGAGAACTGAAAACAAGGTAAATGGTTATGCTTATAGCTGATGGACTGCACACTTGGGATTCAAACCAGCCAAGTTAGGAGGTCTCTAAGTGTGGCTTAAATAGGTATTTCTCAAAGATCAATGTCCACAGGAAACACCCAGGACCTGGCTACATGACGGATTCTAATCCAATGGGTCAAGGAATTGTATAGGTACCAGGTGATGCACCTGCTGATGACTTTCCACATGGCAAGTGGTGAGAAATTAAAGGTACAGAGAAGACCATACTAGATTGGCTACTGAATATGGAAAGAGTTAGCTGTCCATCAAGAACTGAAGACTAAAGGGATTGTGGAGTTCGTATTCCACGCTTAGGCTTCACTTTCCTTGCTTGTAAAAGAAAGGTTATTGAGTGAACTGGGTAATTTTCAGCATTGTTCCCTAATACAATAAGAACCTATAATAATTCTATTGTGAAGCGTGAAAGGAGAGGTAGGACACAAAATTTGCTTGGAGAAAAGTTCTTCATGCCAATTAAATTTAGTATCACTTACTTGAACAGAGTAAAACAAAACCCACAAGTTGGGCATTCCCCAGAACCAGCAAAGGTGCAGAAAACTCCAACAAATATGACTGCATTTTTGAAAACAGAACACGAGACATGGGCAGCATCCAAGCTGCTACAGCTTAGTCAGTCAGTCAACCACTCAGTTGGTTACAACTTAGTTAACTGTTGACACCTTAATCAGCAAAGTGCCTCCTGAAAGCAACTAAGATTTAGATGCTGTGATTAAATGCTAGTCATTGTTCTCTTGGACTAGGGTCTGATGAGTGCCTCCCCAAACTGAAACCTCCCACCAAATATTATTAAACAAATTTGAATAGAAAGTGCTTTCAGTGCTCTATTAAACAAGGGTTTTGAATAGAATCATACTGCCTTGCTACCTAGACATTCCTAAGAAGTAGAAGAAAAGACATATCCTTTAATAATATATATAACATTGTTGTATGAGGACTCCATACTTTGATTACTCTGCCCTAGCTAGTAGAGAAAATTGAGTCTTTAATTGGGTAGTTTTTATAAGTAATCTTTACATAGGGGACCCAGATATAGATAAGTGAAAAATAATATCCAAGGTATCTGCATGCTATACATGCAATAAGTGAGAGGTATTTATATGTGTGTATTAAAATATCTGGTCTTACAAAAATCCCTGCAGATGTTTTTGAGTTTCAAGATAGGCTAACTTATTTTCTTTTATATTTGAGCCATATTGAGATGGGATTTGGGGTCTTGGAAGCCAGAAATACTCCAATTCACTTCTTCTATGCCAGGCACATAGACTTAAAATAAGTTTCCTCAAAAAGCTCAATGACTCATGGCAGGAAGAAAAAGTGTGAGACAAGGGAAGTCGTGATGAGTTTCAAAACAGACATGCATTTAAGGTGCTATGGAAACACAGTGAAGGAATGGTAGAGATTTAGGAAGGGAAAGACTGAGCTATTAGTGGAATAATGAGAAACCATAAATGTGTGAGCAGGGTATTCCAGCCAAAGGACTGGCTCATGCACAAGCTCAGATATGTAACAGCTCAAGATATGAAGACTGGAAAATGCTAGAATTCACTATCAGCCCAAGTACTCAAAAGTAGCAAAACAAAGTTCAGGACAAAAATAATGACTTTTGTCTAGGTATCCCACATAAAAGTTATGTGAATAATACTATCTCATTCTAACTGACTTGAATTCAAATCGCAGTTCTTAAAGTATGTCCTTGTCATTAGAGAGGGATTCATGATGTTTAATTTGAGAGTAATATGAAGTGGAAAGCTAATGGTTATAAGGTTGTTAATACATTATTTTTACTCTATCTTTGAATATTGTTTATGTGCTAAAAATAGTTACAAAGAAGCTGGGCGAGGTGGCTCACACCTGTTATCCTAGCTACTCAGGAGGCTGAGATCTGAGGATCAAGGTTCAAAGCAAGCCCTGGCACAAAAGGACCTGAGACTCTTATTTCCAATTAACCTCTAGAAAATGGGAAGTGAGGCTGTGGTTCAGGGTAAGGCAGTAGCCTTGAGCTGAAGAGCTCAAGGACAGTGCCCAGGTCAAGTTCAAGCCCCATGATCCACCAAAAATAAAATAATAAATAAGAATAGTTACAAAGAGAATGGGGTCTTGTGCCTACTCATGAGATGATCTGTAGTCAATTGGCAAAACAATATGTAAGCAAGTGATTTGCTGAAATGAGGGTTTTTTTTTTTAAACTTCATCTGGTAATAGTCTAAGTGGTTAATTGGTTTAGAACTAATATAAACAGATGATCAAAGTTGTATTAAGATCAGAGCCTCCACAGCTGTGTGGAAAATGATTGCAAAATGTAAAGAGAGCAGACTAGATAACAGACTGATAGTGGGAGGTGGTAGGAAAGTGAGCTAGGATGTAGCAGGTGGATGAAGAAAGCAATTATTTCAGAGCTATTTAAAAGTAGAACTGGATTTCACACATGGCAAATAGTCTAGAATGTTGATCAGGTGTCTAACTTAGGGATATTCAATATTGATTTCATTCTCCAGGATCTAAACAATTGAACCAGCTTCTCTGTTCTCAGTTTTCTCACTCGGTTATTCAGTGTTTGATCAAAGTCATATTCCATTCCTTATTTTGCATCTAACAATATTTAGCATGCTGCATTGAATTTTGCCTCTAGTGTCTAAACTTTCCTTTTGTTTTTTTCTCTTCTATTCAAAGTACAAATCTTTGAACAATTACTTGAGAACTTAGAACTCCTCAGGGTTCATTCTATACCCATGGGATCAGAACCTGTGAAGCCCAATATATATTTCTGATACATGTTGGGTCAGGCAGAATCAAAAGTTTACAGTAACTTTTGTCACACAGGCATTTTATAATATCCTTATTTTTATGTGAGACACACAGCTCTGTAACTTCTCTTCTCTGTAACTTCTTCTTCTCAAGGCAAATCAGAATTTTCTGATTAGCCGTGATACTCACTACAAAACAACTTCAAGATTAGTTCAAACCCAAAGTCCTCATCTCCACAAAGAGAAAACGTGGGTGCCAGTGGAGCATGTAAAGGTAATCAAAAGGAAAAGTGCCTCTCGAATATGCCTAGCTTTCAGTTCATTCCACAGTTCTATAGACAGGGCCACTGAAACTCCAAGAGGCAAATATAATAGCTCATCATGCCAGGTCAGTGGGTAAAATTTCAAGGGTCAACAAGCCATGGTCTTCAAAGCTCCAATTACAAACTAGACCACCAGACAGATGCCCAATTGTCTACTAGAGTCCATGGCAAAACTCCATGCTGAGTGGGAGAAGGGGGGGGAGAGTCCTTGGCGTTCAGGGAAGGAGGATTAATCCTTTTCTGACCCCAGGGTCTCATCTTCCAACTGCCCATTAAATGTCTGACTAAATGGCATCCTTGGGTGGGCTGCATAGCTTCAGGAGAGCTGAGATTCCTTCCTGTCTCTTTTCAGAATAAAATCCTGTGCACAGAAGCATTTTTTCAGATTCAGTCATGTCTATCCTTTTCCAATGAACTCCTTAGTTGAAATACTACCGAATATATTCGAGGTACACCATATTATTTCTATCATGCAAAAGCTATTTTTTCTCTAATCACGGATGCTGTGTGGGACTGTCTGGCTAAATATCTTCAGATGCTGGACATCAGCACTGCCTGGTTTCTTACAGTTCATCTCCTTGCTGACCTTGGAAGCTAATTATACTCCCAGGCTGGCTCTATCCTAGCCGTGGATTGGATAGTAAAAGACTTTACATCTGTGTGTTTGTTTTTTCTCTCTCTTAATAGGAATTTATTGCAAATAGCTAGACAGAAAATGACACACTATGGGAAATTCACCATGATTGACCCTTCTTGGCTGTCTCTGTGGACAGGCTCTTTAGAATTTCTGTTTCCTAATCTATGTGATCCTGACTGGGATAGTTCTAAAGGTTAAATGAGAGGATGCATGTAAAGTCAGTGTTCTCTTTACATGTTAGTACCATGATAATGCGGAGGAGCAGGAGGAAGAGCAAGAGGAGGAGAACACAATTGTAATGTTTAATACTCCTTTTGATAATTTGTGCTTTCCTCCAAAGACAACTAATTACAAGTGAGTATGGAATTATGAAACTCTCAGAAGCCCTGAAAACAGGAGAACAAAAGGATTTTGTTTTGTTCATGAAGAATGGCTTTAACAGAATGGCTTTGTATATTTCCTATTGATCTTGGACTTTGGGTTATGAGCTTTGTTTGCAGGGAATTGGTCATAGGTGCTGATGACCAATCAATTTGATTTTGGAAACTTTTAAGAGGGGGCCAATAGCTCCAAGGTCTTGGTGGATACAATATTTGGGACAAATTATTGGGAGGTATAGTCTAGGTGGCGAGTGCTCAAAGGACTTTCTTTGTGAACTCTGTAGGTTTTCCTAGAATGAGTAATGGGTCTGTGAGGCGAACTAAAGTTCATTAACAGCAAGTGAGAAACAGAACCAGATATACATGTTGTACTACTTAACCAATATGTACTTTCCCCATGATGTATATGATATTGAAGTGTTTATAATAAATTACCTACATGAATATGTTTTTACTCTTTCAGATCAATTATAACCAATATCAGCTTGTACAGCTCATAAGAAATGCAATTCTAGTCATTCTATGGACCTCTTTTCCTTCCTAAGAGTTGACAAAAGTTCAGGATACTTCCTGGTAAAAGAAGTACCCTTGGCTTTGTTCTGCCATTACTCATTGCCTAGGTTCTTTGTGGTGCACTTAAGAGCAATTTTCCATGGCAAATTGACCTCTGGGATCTTCAGCCTGGCTCCCAAAGCCATGGCTCTTAGTACCACTCCCAAATACATTGTCCCATCATCTGGATTCTTGTCATTTTCAAAGTCTCATGTCTTATCATGCCTCTAATGTCAAGCAATTTCCTATGTGCCTCAAATGGTAGCACCTGTTCAACCCTCAAAAATCAGCCCTTGTTGCTATTTAATAGAAAAAAATGAAATACATAGCAAGAGATAACATATTGTATAAAGCTCTATGGTGGCAAGAATTCCAGTCTCCTTCACTAATTAATTATGTCCTACGAACTATCCCATATATTATTGAGGTACAAGAAGCATAAACTTAAGGAACTTATACATGATCTCTACATCATAAGTGACAGAGCTGGGATTGTTAGTGTGGATCTACTGATTATGCTTGTTTTATTGTCAGAGAAGGGAGAATGAGATGGATAGAAGGGAGTGAGGAAGGCTCCTGACAGAGAAATCAGCAAGGAAAAATCCTAGAAGACAGGACATTGCTAGTTCTTAGTTCTGTCTGATGGTTCTTTGAAAATATAAAAACACAGTTAAAAAATTAAGGCACTGGGGCTGGGAGTTTGGCCTAGTGGTGAAAGTGCTTGCCTAGCATGCATGAAGACTTGGGTTCGATTCCTTGGTACCACATACATAGAAAAAAGCCGGAAGTTCTGCTGAGGCTCAAGTGGTAGAGCTCTAGCCTTGAGAAAGTCCAAGGACATTGCTCAGGCCCTGAGCTCAAGCCCAGGACTGGCAAAAAAAATAAGGCATTGAGGTACTAATAGTAGATAGAAGATACAGTTCACAAAGTTACATTTTAGATAGATTGTTTTATCTGTAGTGCAAGGAATGGACTATGGTTGAGTATATCTTTCCTTCTGAGAGTTCTTTCTAGTGCTTCTCCTCAAATAAATATGTGCCCTTTTAAATGAATAGTATAAAGTTTTCTGTATCATTGTGGAAGTACTCATCTTTTTTGTACTTGTAATTTTGAAATAGGGATCTTGCTTGTTGCTTGGTCTATTGCTTGTAGATTGCAGAATTGTAGGACTGTGATCCTACTATTTTATGTTTAACACAATAGCAAAGAGATATATATGTACCACCACATCCAGCTACTTCAAGTAAGATGGAGTTTTATTATTTTTCCCAGATGTCCTAGAACCAGGATCCAAACTCAGCCTCCAGAATAGCTAAAATAACAAGCTTCAGCCATTCAGCCCAGCTCTGAATTCCTCATTGATCTATGCTCATAAACCCATTCTGGTAGGCTCTAGAGGACAAGAAGTAACAAGTATTGTTGAAGTCTCGGTAGGACAGAATGTATGCAGTAAATCAATACAAATGATCATTGATTGCTGTATTGTTTACAATTCTGGTGGTCCTGCCAGGAGAGTTTGGCCTAGTGGTAAGAGTGCTTGCCTAGCAAGCACAAAGATGCAGGTTCAATTCCTTGGTACTATATACATTTAAAAAAAAGCCACAAGTGATGATGTGGCTCAAGTAGTAGAGCGCTAGCCTTGAGAAAGTCCAAGGACAGGGTTCAGGATCTGAATTCAATCCCCAGGACTGGCAAAAAAAAAAAAGAAAAAGAAAAAGATTCTGGTGGTCCTGAACTTACAATATATGAGGATGTCATACTTCGGTTGTGAAATGCCCTCATCCTCAGAGACTCATGGATTATTAAAAGGATGGTCTTCAGATGGTGGAATCATTAAGAAGTAATTAGATCAAGAGCAGACTTACTTCTCTGAGGGCTTAATCCATTGATGTATTTGATGCTGAAGGGGTGACTGGAGAAGGAACACAGTGCCCTTTCTTTTGAGGGAGCTTCCAAAAGTTATTATCTTGTTTTCAAAACCATCCTCTCAATCATTTTCCCTGCTTTTTGGTCATCATGCGATAAGCATCTCACTAACACAAACTCCTGTTTCTATGATGTTTTACCTCACCTCAGGCCCATAGAAATTAAGTCAACTGAGCATGGAGTGTAACTTCTGAAACTGAACCAAATCAAATCTTTCCTCCATGTTTTTCTCAGGTATTTTGTCACTGCGGTGAAAAGCTAACACAGGATCTTCTTGACAAAGTGATGGATGAGGTACTGTACTGAGCATCCTTTATATTGAAATTAATGACATCAATAGTTTGGATTTTTTAATGAGGTATACTACATATTTGAATATACTGTGCTGACAGAAAAGGCAGCTATGTTTGAGTAGAAACTAAAGACATAGAAGACTGTCTAACTTGTCTAGGTTTTATATTAACAGAATCAGATGTGATTAAATCCCTTATAGAAGATCAGAAAGTTAGTTGAAATCTCTGACACATCCCAATAAGAAAGTTATAGCTAGTAGCCAATGGCTTATGCTCTAATCCCTGCTACTCAAGAGGCTGAGTTCTGAATATGATGTTTCAAAACCCGCCTGAACAGGAAAGTCAGTAAAATTCTTATTTTCAGTTAACCAGGAAAGAACTGGAATAGGAACTATCAAGTGGTAGTGTGCTTGCCATGAGCAAAATATAAGGGACAGTGTCCAAGCCTTGACTGAATTTAGTATAAAAGGAAACGAAAAATAAAGTAAATAGGAAAGAAGGAAGGAAGGAAGGAAGGAAGGAAGGAAGGAAGGAAGGAAGGAAGGAAGGAAGGAAGGAAGGAGGGAGGGAGGGAGGGAGGGAGGGAGAGAAGGACAGAAAAATCATAGTGTTGTAGTAAATGTTTCAATGAAAAATTATAATTTTAATTTCAGAGAAATAATATCAGATCTAAATTGAGACCTTGCAAAAGTGTATGATTGAAAAATATGAAGAATTAATGTAAATTAAACTACCCATTAGAAACTTCTTGTGTTCTGCAATTTCAGCATGTAAAGTTGGTCATCCTTTACTACATCATCATTATATGGTAGTGTAACTAGGAAGGGCCTAAAAAGTTTAAGCTGTTTCAACAGGTAACTTATATTTTCACCAGAACAAGTTCTCTACCACTGCTATCTCTATATGCCTTCATGAAGAATTCTTTATAATAGATGAATATAAAGAAAAGAAATTGAATCTGCCCTAAAAGAATTCTCTTCGCCTGCTGACATCTGCTTGAAGAGAATGGAAATAGCTTTGGATAAGGCATAACCTGTTAGGGATGACACCCTCATAGACTGAATCTCCCAATTTCTTCTCCCTTTACACAGTAATTTCGATTTGAGAATGCAACAATGATCATGTGAGATACAATCATAAAACTCAAGCTTAATAATAATGTAAAAAAGCTATAATTGTCCAGATCTTCAAAATTATTAAGACTTTCTGTAAGCTGTAAGTGTTTAAGGAAATCAAAATCAGAAAAACTAATATTTAGTATACTGTAATATAAAACATTGAAAACATTGGTAGTTAAAGTGGGGCTAGTATGCAAAAGATAAAGACTTTCAAAAGATAGTTTTAACAATAATTGTTTCCTTCCTGTTACATAAATTGCAATATGGAGAAAACATATTTTCTATATCTAGATGCATTATCATTTGATTGTATTTATATTAGCTAATAACATTTTATCCTTTGAAATTTAAATGGCATGCATTATCTGAGAGTTTCTTTACTGTGTTTAATTCCTCTGAAATACTGTCACAAGAAATGACCTCATTTAAGAAAATTACCTGAAGATCCTGGATACATACCCGGACCCAAAAGTGTCAAGATTTCTGATGGACAACTATGTCTTAGAATAAGGATGAGAAGAAATATATCTTCCAAGTAACAAGAAGGTGAAAATCAGAGATCAGATGTTCAGGAACCCAACAACACTCAGCTTGGTTTTTCTTGATTTGTTCAAGACATTAGTTAGGTGCTTTAAATAGATTAACAGCCAGATCCTTATAACTGCCTTCCAAATTATTATATTCCTAGCTGGAATGAAAAAAATAGGCAACTTGGGTTATAAAAACAATTAACTATTGTTCACATGAATAGTAAAATTTAAGCCCAGGTCTCTGGTTTCTGAATCCATGCTCTTAAAATACTGTGTAGTATTAGTGCCCCACAGAGAGAAAAGTAAAATCATAAACAATGATCACTTGCCTTCTCTCTTGCCCAAGACAGGAGATAATACTTGGTAGCCAAACTACCTATGACAGAGAGACAGTTTATCAATGGCCAGTCCTAAATGATATTAACAAGTGCAGTCATTAAACATCATCCTACTTATGGAAAGTTAAGTCAGGGTATAATTTAGTCAGGTCTCCTTAACAGAAATGCAATGTCTGGCTTTGCCTCATGCAGTGATTTATACAGGGCTGACACAATATATTGAGGAACAGGGATGATAAAGGCCAAGTGCGAGTCCAAGATGGAGAAACCTGAGGAGGAGCCATTCTCCTGATCCAGACCTCCAATGTCACTGTCGCTATACTGTCGGGGCACCAGTTAGTGTTCTTATCATCCCTTTTTCCCAAGTTTCCATAGAAATATATATTTTTCATGAAAAATTATAGAGCCATCATAGTCCCCTGGAAAATTATGATTATTTAGTTGATGCTCTACATTCTTTCTATACATCTCCTGCCAGTTCTGAAATCCCCTCCTCTATAAACACTTCACCACATCTTAAACCTCCTCAACATGTTCCATGCAGAATTGGTTTGGAAGGAAGCCACAAAAGGTTTTCTCCATTGATCTTCTTCACAATGTCTTTGTCTTAATGAGAGAACCTGTATTGGACATCCAGAATATTTACCTTAGAATATTTTTAAAATGTAAGTATGGTGTATGATAGACAATCACAATGATTTTAAGTGCATTTGGCTTATGTGGTGAGAAACTCATGTAACTGTGTAGCCATCTGGCTTACACATGGAAGAAAGCAAACTAACTGAATTGGCTGAGAGTACAAGAAGAACCATCTGGCCATCTAACAAGCACTACTTGAGTGCCTACTCTGTGCCAGAAACAGAAACCAGCAGTAAGATAATAGTCTAGTGGAGTTCAATACAAGCAAAGCCTTTTCTCCAGTTGCTTGAATTCTCAGACAATGGGCTGGGCTATCATGAAAATCTATCAATACTCTGTTTATTAACAGAATACCTAATGATCACATTAGATATTATAAGTCTTTTCATATAAACGACTGAAGTTTAAGTTAAATTCAGTGCTCCTATGGCATGATGTAGGTCCTCTAGCCAATATTTTTACCAAATATTCCTTTTCCACTCAGAAATGTTTCCACATTCCTTTAGCCGGGCATGGTTACACCTGTAATCCTAGCTGCTTAGGAGGCTGAGATCTGAGGATTAAGGTTCAGAGCCAGTCCGGGCTCAAAAGGACCTGAGACTCTTATTTCTAATTAACCTTAGAAAATGGGGAAGTGACACTGTGGCTCAAGGGTGGACTGGTAGCCTTGAGCTGAAGAGCTCAGGGACAGTGTCCAGGCAGAGTCCAAGCCCCATCACCCACAAAGGAAGGAAGGAAGGAAGGAAGGAAGGAAGAAAGGAAGGAAGGAAGGAAGGAAGGAAGGAAGGAAGGAAGGAAGGAAGGAAGGAAGGAAGGAAGGAAGAAAGATAGATAGAAAAGGAAGAAATCGTTCCACATTCCTTTAAGAATCCCATATGGATTCAGTGACTGTTTTCTGAGTCCCTGGGACTTCTCTAGCCTATCAAGATGGGCCATGTCCAGGGACCAGGAGTGTGGCCTAGTGGTAGAGTGTTTGCCTAGCATGCACGAAGACCTGGGTTTTATTCCTCAGTACCACATACATAGAAAAGCCAAAAGTAGTGCTGTGGCTCAAGTGACAGAGCAGTAGCCTTGAGGAAATAGCCCAAGGAGAATGCTGTCCCTGAGTTCAAGCCTGAGGACTGGCAAAAAAAAAAAAAATGGCCATGCCCAATGGCTATTTTCTTCTGTATGTTCTGGGGTCTATTCAAGATTAAAATATTTAAGATTAAAATATCCAAAGTTAAAATATTTAACTGGGACCAGGAGCATAGCCTAGTGGTAGAGTGCCTGCCTAGCATCCACGAAGCCCTGAGTTCAATTCCTCAATACCCCATACACAGAAAAAGCCAGAAGTGGTGCTGTGGCTCAAGTGATAGAGAGCTGGCCTTGAGAAAGTCAAAGAGCAATGCTCAGGTCCTGCATTCAATCTCCAAGATGGTAAAAAAAAAAAGCCTGCATTTCTATTCAGAACACCATTTTATCCCCTTAATAATATTGACATAAAAATCTCATACCTCCCATGGAAGTACTCTCTTTCTCAGCTCTTAGAATTGGCAGACCATCAAATCCAGTTGGCCTAATACTTTCAATGCTCTCATATCCATTGATCAAAAGAAGCATTCTACCCACACTTCCTGCCTCACACCTGATTAGCACATGTGTGAGTCTATTCTTTACACTGTCTAAGGAACAGGGTAGAGCTTCCCCAACTCTTTTTTCGTTTTTCAAGTTCTCCACCTAAGCACTTGTGCTCTTTTTATGATTTTGCTGCCTCTTAGTTTCTCTTTAGCAAGTTATAAGCAGATTTGTACCACAGACATATCTATAGCTACTGTGTGAATAAAACTTATTTCTCTCTACATCAGGTAGAATAAAATACTAGGTGAATAGTATGAAAAATGCAAGTGTGCATCTTTAAAACATACAGGTTGCTGGTGCAGGAAAGTAGCCTAGAGGCAAGAGTGCTCAGCTAGCCTGCACGAAGCACGAAGCCCTGGGTTTAATTCCTCAGTACCACATACACAGAAAATGCTGCAAGTGGCACTGTGGCAGAGGGCTAGCCTTGAGCAAAAAGTGTCCAAGGACAGTGCTCAGGCCCTGAGCTCAAGCCCCAGGACTGGCAAAAAAATACATATAGGTTGCTTATAACCCCAAGTACCTCCAGACTGGGGTGTGCTTCTTGTTTTGTACATATGACAAGTCATATTTCAGAACTATTTACAATACTATTCTACCTATGCAATTCTTTTAAGGGCTCAGACACTTGAAAGGCTTACAAGTTTATCTAGATAGAATCTTCACCTAGGGCTTTGGAGGATACTGATATGTGGTTAATTGAATTCATATCTTGGTAAACTATAAGCTCCCTGAAGGGAGCAAGCATTAAGCAGATTTTAGCAAAGAGCATGCACTTGATAATGCTGTCAAATAAAGATAGTTTGATCTCTTTCTGTCTGAAAACATTGAAAAGATAAACCTAAGAGACTGAGAGAAAGCAGTAGCCAAGGATGTACCTCATTAAGTAACTACATCTAGACTATACAAAGAACTCTTAGAATGTATTGGTTAGAATCCATTAGTTCTTGCCAGACACTGGTGGCTCATGCCTGTAATCCTAGCTACTAAGGAAGCTGAGATCTGAAGATTATAGTTCAAAGCCAGACCAACCAAAAAATCTAGCAGATTCTTATCTCCAACAAAGTACTTAGGAAAAAAAAAGAATTGGCACTGTGACTCAAGTGTTAGCGTGTTAGCCTTAAGCAAAAGAACCTAGAACCAGCACAATTTTTTTTCTGTCCATCATGGGGCTTGAACTCTGGGCTTGGGCACTGTCCTTGGGCTCTTCAGCTCAAGTTTACCCCCATACACCTGGAGCCACAGCGCCATTTCCATTTTTCTAGTGGTTAATTAGAGATAAGAATCTCAAGGACTTCAGTGTCCAGGCTGGCTTTGAACCTCGATTCTCAGATCTCAGCCTCCTGAGTAGCTAGTAGCTCCTGAGCCACTTCACCCAGCCAAAAAATATATATATTTTAAGTGAAAAAAAATAGCCAACAGACATGTGGAAATATTCTAACAGTATACAGAAAACGCAAATGGATATCCTTTGCCAACTACTAGAATATTCAGGTGCCTCCAATGTCACATTGCTGAGAATAGGTCAACTGAGAGCCTTCTCCACTTCTGAAAGGATTAAAATGACATGTCACTTTGAGCAATTATTAGTTCTTCGAATCTTAACAAAAAAGACTCTGTCCTATAACCCAGGCATTTCACTCCTAGCAATCTACAGAAGGGAAAGAAAAATATGAGAACTCATAAAGGCTTGTCCATAGATGTATACAGTAATGATTTTATAACACAACCATGGAAATGGCCCAAAGGCCTTTGAATTGGCAAATAAGCAGAGGTAAATTTGTATATGGAATATCACTCAGCAGTTAAAGAGAAAAGCAAAATAATAACAACATAAACAAGTCATAAAAGTATTTGCATGAGTAAAAGAAGCAAGTACCTAAAAGGTGCATACCATTCATATATTGGTTTCTATAAACTAGAAACCAATGTACAGTAACAGAAAAGGGTTTGGAGAAAGAACAAGGAGAACTGCAAAGAAACCTTTGGTGGAGATGGACATGTGTAAACTTTTGATTCGGGTATTTACATATGTCAAGACATTTTACCCTTTAATTAAATACAATTTAATATGGTAGTATAATTTAATATGGCAAATTACATTTCTTTTATTGGTCATGGGGCTTGACCTCTAGGCCCAGGCACTGTCCCTGAGTTCTTCAGCTCAAGTATAACACTCTACCACTTTGAGCCACAGTGGCACTTCCTGTTTTCTGGTGCTTAAATTGGAGTTGAGTGTCACAGAATTTTGTGCCCTGGCTGGCTTTGAACCATGATACTCATATCTCAGCCTCCTGTGCAGCTAGGATTACAGGCATGAGGGCTTGCATATATTTAATTGTATGTTTAAGTGTAGGCCAAGTAATTCTACATAACAGATATGGAATAAAATAGGAAAAGAAGAAACAGCATACCTTTCACTTTTGATAAAAAAAAAATCAGACAAGGATAAGAGGGCCTTATATTTTAACATATGTTTGAGGCTTAATATTCCTGCCACTTGTTGAATACACTGGGAAGGTGAGCATGAATAGTGGTGCAATCTCAAAGACCAGGGAAGGAGGTATTGCCACCACAGAGACAACAAGATCCTGTGTTATTGCAGGAAATATAAATCAAGGAGGAAGACAGGAGATGGGGAGAGGGACAATTTTTAGCTCATGATCAGGGGACACTTGGCAGGTGACATGTCAGCAGAAACAAGCACTTTTGTCCTGTTAATTCTTTCATGTCATGCATCTTCATAATTTCACTTCTAAAAGGAGTATGGATAGCAAACGAATGATTGGCAAAATAACTGTTAATTCTACGACCCTTTATGTATTTGCCTCCTAGGTCTGAAGGAAGAATTTAGTGATTTGTTAGTGGTATGGGGTAAACTATGGAGAATTAGGTAAAGTTTATATAAATTAGAGACTTGTACGAATTCTAAATACCCAACATCAATTAGGAAACCAGTTTCAAATTAGAATCATCTTCCATAATAACCACTTTGAAGAGAATTATCTTCGCCCCCCCAATCATAAAACTATGTAGCTCTCTTTCATTTTGTGTCTGTATCCTCAGTGTTCTGTTTACTGTTTACCTTCCTCTCTGTGCTCATTTTTACATGTTAAAATCAATACATTCATTGCAATGAATGGTGGTATTATTTCTATACTATCTTATTGGTCTGTCTGTGCTATCATCCATTCATACCCCAATCCAGTGTGTATTAAACACCCACCATGTAGCTGCAAGCACCAACTGTGGACAGTATGACACTGACAATCAGCCTGAATAGCTGGCTTACTATCTATATCTCTACACAACCAGGGGGACAATTTTCAGAAAAGGGAAATTGCAAGTGATGTGGACCTCAAGGTAGGGTGGAGCAAGAAAAGCTGCATTTTGGGCTAATATTATGGGGGTATCCTCATAGTTCCTGCTGTAGCCAGTGTTTACCCTTTCTCATTTCAGGGTCTTTGGAGTTCATCTAATTAGCCAATACGAGTTGAAAAATCATTATAAAATGTTTCAAGTCCACAAAGGTTTAAATAATAAAATGATTATCTCAACTACAAAATTGAAACACTATCTCCAGTTGACATGTCATATGTACCAGACTCTCCTCTCCCAGCCAAATATACTTCTAAAAGAAGTTAACACTCATCCTGAATCTTAAGATTACCAAGTCCCAGAGCATTTTCCTACTTTTACTTTATATGTATACAAGTATCTCATGATACCTGTGGCTCCTTTATGAAATGTGTAAGCTTTAATCCATCACATTTGTTAGTGGCTTCTCTATTGTTACTCATTCCATGACATTTCTATTGTGATGGATAGCTCTTAACAATACTGCATCAAATGTTCCTATGTAAGGTGTTATGTGCACACAGGTGAGAATTCCTTAAGATACTTTCAGAAATGGAGTTGTTAGATTCTCAAATGTATAAAATTTCCATTTAGAAGTTTAGAGATGATTGTAAATATGGTCTTAAAAATGATGATAGTAATGGAATTACCAGTGTCAGTATAAGAATTCTAACTTTATAAATTCTTCTTAGTTCCTGCCACAATCATAAATAAAATACCTTCAGATGAGAAAATGTGAAATGGTACCTCAGAATTATTTAATTTGTGTTTTTACTAGTTTTTCAATGGAGTTGAGCATCTTTTCATCTTTTCCTATTAAGTGGTCTTCTTGGTCTTCAATCAGACTAATTCTCAGTTATTTTCTCAAACTTTAAATTTATTAAAATTTTGGTAGAACACATAGATATATGTCTATATCTGTGCATCTATTTTTGTGCCCACACTGGGACTTGAACTTAGGGACTAGGCAGGGTCTTTAGCTTTTTTGCTCAAGGCTGACATTCAGTCAGTTCAGTCTCCACTTTGGGCTTTTTGATGGCTATTTGGAGATAAAGATGTCCTCAGCTAGTCTGGTTTAGAACTACAAAACTCAGATCTCAGCTTTCTGCAGATCTAGGATTACTAGCACCTATTGAACCTTTCAAAATCTTAAAATACTCTCAACAATCAACTGTTTCCTTCATTTTTGTTTGTTTAATTTTTGTATTTTTGTATTAGTCCTGAAACTCAGGTCCTGGGTAATGTCTCTGAGGTTTGTTGCTCAAGGCTAATGACCTACCATTTAAGCCACAACTCTACTTCCTAGTTTTGTACTTTTGAGTGATTAGAGATAAGAGACTCACTGACTTTCCTGCCTTGCCTGGCTTTGAACTGTGATCCTCAGAGCTTAGCCTCCAGAATAGGTAGGATATAGGCATAAACATTGGAGTTGGCTTAGCTTTCCTTTTCTTAATAAACTTTTCTTCGCTCTTAAAAGCCGAAAGTAATGCATAGAAATGTGTTCCCTTAATACAGGCTGTCTATGAAGATAAGGGGTGTAAGTGGAGCAAAATTTAGGACATTGAAGCAATTTTTGAAGGACTAAAGAGTTGAATCAATCCAAACACTTCAATTTAAGCAGAGGTACAATGGCACTTGATATTTGAAAATGGCAGCGGAAACTGGAAATGATAGGTATGCACAGGAGGACTCAGGCTAGGATGGTTTCTGAGGGTAGCTGTCCCACAAGCCATTGACTTGAAGTATCCACAGCCTGAGAAAATGGAGCATCAGCAGCTTCCCACCATCTTCTTTGTGGAGCCTGGTCTGTTGTTCATGATGCTGGATACTTCTTCAAAGTTCTCTGATATTGTCTTCATTCACTTTTCATCCTTTATTTGTAGTGATTAAATATTTGCTGGGTTGGAAGTTCATTACACAATTAGCTCCTGGGATTTCTTAACACCCGCCATGGTGGTCAAGCCATTTCACTGGTAAGAAGCTTAAGGTTTGCCATGGAAGACTTCAGTTCTCCATCGTACCCTCCTCGGCCTTCTCCTCCGGATGTTGGTAAAGAGAATAAGCCCCTTTTTGTTAGCAACTCTCTGGGTTTATTACAGAAATGATCAAGCCCTAGATTTAGGTAATCTGAAATTTTCATTTCTGTAGGAAAACAAAGACGAGGTCTGGGATCCCAGCCTTTCATTTAGCAGCCAAGATGAACATCCTTAGGCTTCACTTCCAGAGCAGCTCATAACAGTTCCAGCTCCCCAAGCCTTCCACTCTCAGAGGCCGTGAGAACTCTTGATGAGAATCCTACTGATCTCACTGCCAGTCCTAGGTGGAAATGTCTCCTTGAAGAAGTCTCTCAGATGAAAACCCAATGGCTCTTATAAAGATATTAGTCATTTGTTTTAAAAGGTGCTATGTTCCCCCTGAAACTCTTTGTGCTTTCAGCACACTACGCCTTGAGCCAATAATTTTTTTTATTCCAGTCAAGGATTTTACTCACCCTTAAACATCCCATGGCCACTAATCCACAGAAGCTGTTTTGGTCCTTTGAAGTTGCTTTTCACTTTAGAGTTACAGGATTTCAGCCAAGTCTGGCTTCAGTAGACTTTTCAGAGATTGTGTTCCAGCCAGGTTGTGTCCTCTTGGTTGCTCAGTCCCTGGCTTTATTTCCCCAGGAAGGACCATGTTGTTCATGTTCAAGCAGAGCAAATCAATGTTCCCACACAGGCAGTGTGGTGAGAGAGGTGCTTATACACAGAGATGCAGAGAGGGTTTGGTTTAGAGCTCATGTTATTAAAGAAGTCATACTTAATGTGTTATAAACATTCATGCTTATCCGTTGTAAAATTAATGTAGCTTCAAAATGGTAACGCCTGTTTTCTCCACATGTAAAGGCTTTCTCATGTACTTCTTAGTAAACCTGAAATAAACATTAAATAATCTTCATACACGCTCTACTAAAAAACAATGCTATGCCAAACTATGAGCAGCAGTGAAAAATAGCACCAGAAAGTGGTTAAGTATATTACCCAAAGTTCCCATTACCCTACTCAGCCATCTCGCCTTATGATGCACTAATATTTCTCTTAAATAGGATCATGGATCATTAATTTCCTGGCCTTGAAATTTCTTATTATTAAAAGTGTTACTTAGCAACTCTTAGACATTGAAGTTAATCCAAAGAAGAAAAGCCAAAGGGTCTGTTTGGTCTGTTCTTTGCTCTTATTGTAAAAAACAGAAAAAAAAAACCAAAAAACAAAACAAAAAAATGATTGATGTCTTATTCTGGAATAGTTTGCATTTGCTTTCTCAGAATTATTCTGTCTTGACTGTGTTAGGAAAAAAAGTTGATGTGAGTTCTTTTGGCTCCTGAAGATCAGGGAAAATCATAAACATATTTGCTTTTTATCCTGCTTCTCTATTCTTCATACATGAAAATAATTCTCTTCTCTCCTCCAAATGT